>NW_010124675.1:0-830 GCF_000699245.1 Pterocles gutturalis
CTTGGAGATATCTCAGCATCTTGGGGACAACTTAGGGACATCCCAGTCTCTTGGGGACACCTTGGAGATATCTCAGTGTCTTGGGAACATCTCAGTCTCTTGGGGACATCTTGGAGATACCTCAGCATCTTGGGGTCTATCTTGGAGATATCTCAGCATCTTGGGGACATCTCAGCATCTTGAGAACATCTTGGGGACATCTCAGCACCTTGGGGACACCTTGGGGACACCTCAGTGTCTTGGGGGTCATCTCAGCATCTCGGGGCCATCTCCATCTCCCACCTCCCCATTTCCCTCCCTGCTTGGCCGCCACCTCCCACGTCCCCCCCTGCCGGGAGATGTCCCTTGGTCCCCTGGTGCCACCGCTGACCGTGTCCCCGTGTCCCCGCGGTGTCCCCAGGGTACTTCCCGGACGTGCTGCAGTGCGGCGTGGTCTACACCATCCCCAACGAGGAGTGCTCCAAACTCTACCCCAAGGGCATCACCCGCAACATGCTCTGTGCCGGCACCAGCGCCGGCGGCACCGACTCCTGCCAGGTACCGGCGGGGGGGGGTCGGGGTGTCCCCTGTCACCTCCCTGCCTGGGTGGGGGTCAGGGTGGCCCCACCCATCCGGAGGTGACACCCCTTCCGCCAAGGGAGGACATCCCACCCCAGTGGGTTGGTGGAACCCAACTCTTGGGTTTGGGGACGTGGGATGGTCCAGGGACGCCTCCGAGCACCACGGGGACCTATGGGTGCTATAGGGACCCATGGGTGCTGTAGGGACCTATGGGTGCTATAGGGACGCCTCTGAGCACTGTGGGGACCTATGGGTGCTATAGGGACCTA
>NW_010124676.1:0-11440 GCF_000699245.1 Pterocles gutturalis
GCCCAAATCCGGCCTTAATCATATTAGTTTTCCTCTTCGTATCCCAGCCACCCTTTTTTTTGTTTATTTGTTTTTTAATCTCCAAGCTTCTGCAATGAAAACAAAGGCAACAGGGAGAGGGGGGCTGCAGAAAGCCGTGGGGTTTGCACAGGACGCCCTGGGACTCCTTTGCAGAGACGCAGGAGGATCGGACTCCTGCTTGCCCCATTACCCTCCCCATGTCCCCCCCCATCATACTGAAGCTTTGCAAAGCAAAGCCACGTCAGCTCCCTCCAGTCTCTGACCCCCCAGCAGTGTGCCCTGTCTCTCGTGCTTGCGTGGGAGTTATCTGGGCACTATAAGCTGTGTTTTTCTAGAAGGCCTGGGAAGGTGCATCCCACACACCAGCCCTGCCAGAAGGAGCCATCAACACCCCATAAACCTGCCAGAGGCGGGACATGGGACTAAACACCTGATGTGTGTGACTGTCCCCTGGGCAGGAGCTGCATTTAAGGCCAGGTTGTCACCACTGCTCCTTGCCTGAGCCATGCTGCAGCCATGCCACTGCCTTGGCTTCCCGGCTCCTCCGCAGATCCACATCATCGCTGCAGACCGCTCCAGTGATCGGGACTCTCAGACAACCCTGGTCACCATCACCAGGCTCGCCCCGCTCCCTGCCAGCAGCTCCTTTCTCACAATGGATGGAAATTAGGGTCCAGTTTCCTGTCATCGTTAGAGCTACCATTGGGAGATGCTGAATGTATTCCCAGCCTGTTGTGGCCCCGGGTAGGGCTAGAGGAACAGAGTAACGCCTCTGTCGGCTGGCTGGCTTTCCTTCAGCCAGCAGACCCTTCAGAGGCAGTGTCAGATGTGCCCCTGCCACCAGGAGAGGGGCTGGCTCCCCAGTGAGAGATGGCGGGGCAGAGAGTGGTTGGTGCCCTTCAGTCCTCCTCCTCGGATAAATGTCTGTCTGACAGCTGAGCGAGTTCATGTCGGTGCTCAGGCCACTCTCCCCATGGGACACTGCGAAGCTCTGTCCTGTCCCCTGCCTAGGGGAGCTGACACCGCCGCATTTCATTTCTGCAGCTCCAGTGGTGCCAATATTTGACCTCATTTGGAGTTTGACCAAGGTGGGGGTCTGTCTGGAGCAGGCACCGTGGTGACCTCCCGAAAACTTGTAGGCAGGCTCGCAGACACCCCAATTCCTGGTGCTGCTCCCATCCGCCTGCCCCGCTCTCCAGCCCGTTCTCAGGAGTGGAACAAAATGCTGGACTGGCGCTGAGGTGCTGCTGCTGGTGGCCCAGCTCCCCCGTTTAACTGGCTTGAAAGTATGGGAACTGGTGGTACCAGACTCTCAGCAGACAGCTCTCTCCTCTGCACCTGAAAGGGGTCTTCTAGTCACTGAATTTCAAGATACAATGCAAGTCCTAACAGTTTTCTTTTCTTTTGTCAGCAGAAGCAGAGAGCCTTAGCTAAGCGATCCCTCGCTTCCAATTCCAGGGAAAACGCCAGACGTGCCTCGACCGTTCTGACACAGCGGCCAGGTCTGAACACAGCATTGCAGGGATGTGCACGGCTCTGTGTCACAGCGCGGTGTGACAGCATTGCATGGGCTCCTTCAGCTGGTGCTGCACCTCGGGCACACGTCTGCACTGTGCCAGCTCCAGCGAGGACCGTTTCTCCCTGGCTTCCACCCCAGGGGGAAAAGCAGCAGCGGGAGGGTGCAGACGCCGAAGCAGCGTCATTACCGTGACACGAGCACCTACCAGCAGCTCCAAACTGCGTGTGGAAATGCCAAGTGACAGGCAGATGTTTCCAGTGAGAAATACAGCCCTCTCCATCGCCCCGGGTTGCGTCACCCGCCAGGACAGCATTGCCTCAGCCTTCTCTGGCCGGAGCTCTGACCTGCCGGAGTCATCTGAGCTCAGCCCGGCTCTGCGTATCGCTCTGATGATGGGGCCCAGACAGACACCAAAAGAGCACATGGCACTGCTGTCACTAGAGAGAGGTTTGCCTTTTTCCTGTCATAAATTTCTTTATTAGTAGGCAGCTGGTTAAGGAGAAGGGGACATAAGACAACTTACACCCTGCTTTCTCAGCAGCATTTGTAAAGCAGATTTCTAGAACAAAGAAAACCACAGCTGGGATTTTAAAACAGCACTAGGTAAAATCGTGCATGCTCTGTAATAGCCTGATAGTTAGATGGACTATAAACCGTATAACCTGAAATTTCATCGATGTAGTGCACAGCATAAGTATAAACCCAGTGACATACCAGGCTCCTTGATGCAGAAACTTTCTCCTTGTAGATTGCTTCTAAATCTCCATATTGTCGGGCCAGACAAGGACAGCAGACGTGGAGCAGGTACAGTGGAGATCAGTATGTAAAATGGGCATGGATGTCAGGAACCCAGAGCTGGCACTCAAGAGCAAGCTGGTTGCTTTATTGTCAGGTTGAGAAATGCTTTGCTACCGCATGATAGTCAGGGTTATAACGAGTTAGAAGTCCTTCCTGGTCAGCTAGCAACCACCTCAGTCCTGTGAACAAAGTTTTGGGGAGTTAGAGAAGGGTGGGTAGGTTGGTCCAACAGAGAGCTTGAAGGTGGCAAGAGTGAGCTGGGTCCACATCACAAGGAACCAATCATTAAACCAACAAAGCTGGAAGCTTATAAGAATATTAAGAATTATTCTTATTTAAGAATATTTCAGGTCATCTTTAAAACTGAGAGCAATGGCCAACTGTAGGAGAGTGGTAAAAACCCACACTAATCCCACAGGGAGGATGAAGAATAACGCCTACAAACTGCCATCTCAGGGTTGAGAGGCGCACGCCTGTGGCTCTGTGTTTGGGGAGGGCAGGGAAAAGGGGATGCTTCCCTGACACCTACAGCAAAAGTACTGGCAAGTCCTTCCATTTCTATCCTCTTGACTATTTTTGCTGTCTTGCTAACTGAAGTTCAGCAGTGGATTCAAATGCTACTGCTGGGAATGAACCAACACACACACAACATATTATGCAGCCTCCTGAGCCTCCTTCCCTTACAAATTCAGCGTAAAACAACAACAACAAAAAAAAAGAAATCCACTTGATTTGGTAACTACTGCAACCTGGGCAGCTGTTCTGCATGGGGAGAGAGGGTTGAGGAGAGAGAGAGACAGTGAAGGGCTCTCTGGCTTTTGGTAAGAAAGGTCTGGCAACAAATAGTTTGATAACTGCTTTACTAAGTCAGAACAAGCAGAGGAATGCAGACAGCAAGTGAAATGTAAATCCCTTCAGATGCTGGGCACTCCGCATCTGTGTAGCATCGGCCAGAGCCCAGATGGCTTTTCCCATGGCACACTCCGACCCTGTCCGTGGAGAGCAGCTCTCCCTTTTCGTCACTTGAGCCGTTTTATAATTTCCTTACAAGAAGACACTCCTCTTTCTAAAGGCTGTTCTCATGAGAACGGTTTGCCGCGCTGTTAGATAAAGGCAAGGCCAGGCAGGTGGTGCAGTCGCAGCGCTGCGTGGGAGCCGCCCCGGGCTCCTCCATACCCATGGACTAGCGGAGGTGTCCGGCGGCCACGGGGTCCACGTGCAGCACAACACAGAGACCTGACAGCTGAGCCTGATGCTGCTGTGTGGGGCACTGATGCCTAAACGTGCAATGGTCCTTCACGGCAGGTCAGGAAAAGCCTCCTCCTGTCCGATTTCTCAGCCTTGGAGAAATCCAAGGAGAAATCCTCAGCACAGGAAACAGAGACTTTGAAACAGCTGGCTCCACAGTTTGCTTTCAAAACCGACACTGCGCTGTCATGTTAAAGAACAGGCATTGCTTTGGTACCATCAGGCAAACATTCAAAAGCCAGCACTTTGCAAGCTTTCACACTTGCTTGACTGCTGTGATCAATACAGCTGAAACCTGCAGCTGTGGGGCGATGGGTGTGAGCCTTCGGGCTCCAGGGGCACGTTCCACCCAGCAGGACTCCAGGGAGCTGTTTTGTCCTTGTAACATCATGAAAAAGATGGAAAGAACTCAAATAAATAATGTCCAGGGGCTTACATTAGATTCCCTTTGAACTAGGCAGCAAATTGCAGAACTGGGTGGCCACCAGTGGACTAGGAACCAGGTGGCACCAAATTGCAGAACTGGGTGGCCACGGGTGTATGCCTTTAAAGCAGCCCTTTCCCACCATGCCCTGCTCCCTATATATTGGGGCACTCCAGGTGGCTGCTGGCTGCTCCCTCTGGTGAGTACTTACCTCCTTCTTCCAGCCTTGATTTCTCTGGTTTCCACAGGCTATGCTGCGCTGCTGTTCCCAGCTGGGTTGTTGTTTGAGGAGATGTGGTTCAGTTTGGCTTTTCAAGGGCAAGAAACTCCCCCTGGGTGTGGGGATGTAGCAAATGCAGAGTTAACAGCTCTTTCGGGAGTCTGGCTGTGAACTGAGAGCATGGAAGGAGGTGGAGGGAGCAGTGGTTGAATGGCCTTGGTTTCCTGCAGGGAGCTCATCACATGAAGGTACTATGTACGTGAATGCAGCTTTCGTCTTTTGTTTGTTAGTTTGGGATTTTGGACTACTTAATTTGGGTGTGTTCTTCTGAGAGAAGTGAGGGACGAGCGCTTGTAAGTTGCTCAGGGAGTGTTTCATTGTCAGTCCTTGCCTGTGTGAGCTTGGTCTGCTAGTAACGCTGCTGTATACCCAGGAACTGGGGCAAGAGCATTAGGATGTGGTGAATGAGGTAACACGAAGGACGTGAGCATCAGTATCTAACACTGGCTTTTGTGTGTGAATATATATTGCACTTGTAAGGGTGTATTTGTATCTCCCAAGGGGATCAGGATCTCTTTAGGCTGAGTCATTTTTAAGCATCAAGAGTTTGTGAAATACACCATTGTGCTTTGATATTTACTGACATATCTAATAGGATGGCTCACGTTAAACCTTGGATAGCGTTCTGTGCACTGCTCTGAAAGCTGTCTGGCCAGCGTCTGCTTTACTTGCAACTGGTATGTATGTTGTCATACAGAATAAACCAAAACAAAATGTAAAGATACGTAAAATAAATCCAAGATAAATGTTTTCTCTAACTCAAAGCAAACTACATTCAAACACTGGGCTGCCTAATTGAAGTCAAGCTTAAATGTTCACTTGATTTAAACACAGAGGAGGAAAATTGAATTAAGGGGAAAAAATCTTGTAAAATGTACACAAAGGTCAGTGATTGTGGAACATCAATGTTTTAATTTCTTTAGTTACTTTTGAAATTTGAATATGGATTACAACAGCTCCTCTTTAATGCAAATTTTCTCATCTGTCTTACAATGTAAATAGTGATTTCATGATCTAGAATACAGTAAAAACCCTTGGCGTTTAAGCCATGTAGTATTTTCCACGTTCAGAGTTTAATATGTGATTAGACCATTTGAAGTAGTGGATCACAGCTAAAAAAATGTTCTAGAACTAGACTTGTAGGAATAGAACTGCAATTAAAAAGTTATCAACGCAAACTCTTGAGCGTAAGTCAAAGTCTTTGCAAAATGTGTTCGTATATGGGGAGAAGGAAGAGGAAAAAAACTAACCCCATATTAATATTTAAAAAAAAAAGACCCAGACAGTCTCCAGGAATGAAAGCACAGGGTAACCTGCCAGCTGTATATAGATGACAAAACAAATGAAACTGCATGCACCACTTAGAGGTACATACTTCTTTTCTTTTAAAAGAAGTCACTGAAGAGCAAGTTGGTGATTTGTACTTACATCCTGGACCCTTTCCAACCCTTGTCAGAAAATTATAAATTATTGAAGCATTTCATAAAGTAGCATCTCTATTTGTGTGTGTTCTGTAGCAGCTTCTGATGTGTTTAATGGGGAAAGGTTAACTACTGATGGCAAAATAATTTAGAATTATTTCTTGATCTTTAAAAAATAATTAAAAATTGTAGCCCACACATTCTCTCCCTTGGATAACTGAAATGTTCTGCTTGCATTAGAGCTACTGGTACTTGGAAAGAATAGGCCAGTGTTATGTGCACGCAATTGTCTTGTGTTCATCCATCTACAACTACAAGTATTTTTGTTCCTCGAGGCACTATAAACTGCCCAAAGAATAAAGCAGGGCTTCAAAAACCTCATTTAAAAGAATTGGCTAAATAACCTCACCATCAGGCGCATTACCCTAACTTCTAACTTTGTCCTGAGGAACAAGAAAGCATTCTGAATATCTGCATGTTAAGTGCAGTAAGTCAGACTAAGAAATATATGAACGTTCACAGTTTGTTTGGTGTTTTTTTCTTGGCTGACTGCACATAAAAGGAGAAAAGGTATTTTATAAATTGGTGTAAGCTGGATTTACTCACTGGGCTTTGATGACCTAGGAACATTGTTGCAAAATATAAACAAGCAAGGTCTGACTCTGTTGCCTGCACAGAGGTTCCCCTTCCCTGATGCATACCCCACACTATAAGCTTCATGTATTTGTTCTCATTTCTGTCTAGCACATGAAGATAGAGTCTTTATATAAAAGATGGAACTAGGTTGGGGGGAAGTGGATGGCAGAAAGAGTAAACTGTCTGACCAGGATACATACTGGCATGCTTACAAAAGCTTTTAGACTCTTCATTTGTTTTCAGGAGTAGCTTTAGCTATTACTTAAGATTGCTTTTTATTGAATAAGTCCTTTGTGTTTGGTAGAGACTGAAGGGAAAAAAAGGTAACTGCAAGCTGAGGTACGGTGGGGGGTACAGAGGCAGGCTGGATGAGGCTTTGACCAACCTGGCCTAGTGGGAGGTGTCCCTGCCCATGGCAGGGGGTGGAACTGGATGGTCTTTAAGATCTGTTCCAACCCAAACCATTCTGTGATTCTATAAAGCTGCTCCCTGCTGTTTTGGCATACCAACTGAGAGCTTTGCACCTGTGCCTGACTTCCTCAGCTGGCACAGAACTTTATTTTACCCTTAGGGCTTTTCTCCCATGTCATTCAATTCTTTCCCCACCCCTAATTGTTGAAGTATCACTGCCTCTTCCCTTGATTCAATCCCCAATTCAAGATTTTTTGGGCAGCTGAACTTGATGACTCTTACTAGATTGGCATTTAAAGCTGACCCTGTGTTTTCCAAAAGGGACAGGTCATTGTTACCAGAACATTCGCTCTTCCCTTCCCAACATCAAACTATTGTTTTGCCATCAATACAAGGCTGTGATTTGCAATTACTCCATGTCTGCTTACCTTCCAATCAGTATTTCTCTAACTGTCAACGTAATTCAAAGAGCTGTTGCTTTGAATTAGTCTTGCAGCACTATTAATGCTTTATTTTTTTCTGTACAGTGCAACAAAGCAATGCTTTGAAACAAAAACATTCAGGAAATTTACACTGGTTTACATTTATAAAAAAAAATTTTTTTTAAATAGGTTTGTGTTCACCTGTGGATTATTAACTACAAATCAAATAGGGCTCATCACTTCAAAGAGGTTCCCAAGTACAAAACGCAATTGTGGCATCTTCACATCCTCCTCTTCTGTGTGCTTATGTACAATACTGTGAAAAGGAGAAAGCAGCACATGTAAGAGGGCCTTGGTAAATAACACCACAGAGGCATTTTTAGGAACTTGGGATACTCATCAACCTATGATAAAAAGCAAATCTGTCCCGCAGTGGGGCAGGATGCTAATTGTCTTTGATGTGCAGTAAAATCCACCCACTGCACTGAGATACTCAAAGACTCAACAGTAAAGTGCAAGTGATTTTCTTGACTGGAGGTAAAATCTTTACTCGAAGACAAAAATAGCCTCCAGTACTAATGAACAGCATTGATTGAGGTCTGGAAAATCACATCACAAGAAAATACTAGAGTGCCATTAATATATCTGTAATCATAAATGCCCGCAGTAGTTTGCCAAACACAAACTTCTCTGGAGCAGAGGCCATCTAGGCAGGCAGCAAGTGCCAACGGATAAACCTGTCAAATTACAGGGAACAAGCTCTAAGGAAGGACAGAAAAGAGCCTGCTTCTGTAAATGAACTTAAAGTTCAGAGGCAAAAAAGGCACAATGAGGAGAAGCACAGACACTGAAAAGTGGCACTGTAAAAAGTAAATACACGAAGGCTTCCAAGAAAGCCTGAAACTCAAGTTCTCGCAGGCAGCTTGCCTGTACATCAGCCACGCCTCAAATTCAGAAATAAATATCAAACATCTTCTAAAGAGCAATAACACAGGGAGGAGGAGTTACCATTATTTCCTCGGATGAATGCGTCCCCGTACTTGTTCTTTAATTGTCCGTTTACATATTCTTCAGTCTGTTCCAGAGCTATGTTCATATACCCATCCAGGCAAGCCAGGACACCTGGAGACAGTGAGTTCAAAATGAATTGGTTTAAACTTATTTTAAAAAAGGAAAAAAAAATGCATTATGTTTGAATCGTACTGAAAAAACTGTATCTTCATAACAAACTAAAAGCCTGAGCTTGGCCAGATGAGTCAGGAGATCAGAGTATTCCTCAAAGAATTAAGTTGGGAGTGAGGAACCACTAGCACTCTAGTAGGAACTTTATCAGTCGACATAAGAGTGGCAGGGGAAAAAGAAGTCATTGAGGCATGACTTGACAATTTCCATTTTGAAAGTTAAGTCATTCCTTCTCATGTGTGTTTTAAGTCACACACCTGAAAAGAACCTGTGACATTAAATGTAACTGGACAACCTAAGGACAAGGCTGTGTAAACTGAGTTTTCATCAAAACTTGTGAAGGATATATCTGGAAAATAGCCCTTTTGATACAGGACAATGTACACACTTTTTAATATTTATCTTCATACTTACAGATCTAGAAAAACATTGGCTGCAAGCCTCTGTTTTGAACAACATTCTACATAATTTTCAACAAGCAAAGGGTTTTCAAACGACACTGAAGTATTCCCACAAAAATAAAATTATGCTCTTTAATTAATGAGAGTCAAGAAAAGAATCTCTGCCATTTGTAATATTACATGTTATTTTGATCAGGAAAATACACATTTGAGTAGCACTGGTTTTAGACAAGTATTTCTGTCCTCCCTTCCCACAGCCCCTGTTGAAGGCTGTACCCTTTTCATGGAGGATGCTGGCAGCATGATGGCATTTTTTCATTCAAAGTCACTCCTCAGGCTCTACACCCACCCTTAAGATCAGAACCGTGGCCATCTTCAAATTGAACTTGTCTGATGAACAGACAGACTATTCATGTAAGGAACTGGATGAGGGGATTAACAGATGCAAAGAATTGCTCAGAGAATGCCATCTGATTTGTTAATTGTGTACATAAAACAACTTGTAACGAGCTGTGTTTATCTCCATCTTGCCTGTGTGCTTTTCTAACTTCATCCTTGCACATACTACTAAATTTTTTTTTTCCTCAGTTTGAAAACCACCTTATTTACCTGGCATTAAAACTCGAGAAATAAGACTGTACTGGTTGTACTGGGGGAGGGGAAGAAAAATCCAGCCTGAGAATCCTCCTCTAAGACACGTTCTAAATTTTCAGAAGTGTTACTGTAATATCTTCCATTAAATAATTAGGAATTCAAGTTCTCCTGCCAACTTGTAATGGTTTGAAGATTATTTTCCTGTATGTTTTTCTTTCCTCTGTTTCCACAAAAATTGGAAAAACTGACTGATGGCTCACAAAGTCTTAGTAAATGCACCAAAAAACGCAAACAAAAAGTCAGAACTCTTTTTCACTCCAGTAATCCTGAGTGTTCCACATAACAATAGAAACTGAAAAAATGTTTATCCAAAACTAAAACTGGACTGTGAGGGGTTTCTTAAGCTACCATTCAATAGGCCATAAATGCAGTATTTTCAAACTCTTGTTCCGAGGTTGCATTCATGCTTGCTTCATTCTCTTTCTCCTTTTCTTTGTGTTTACTCTCAGGCCACTAATGGCATGACATATTGTCACTGCCCATCCTGGCTTGTATTTTATCTGTTTTATCTATATGTAGAGATGTTTTAATGTACATAGCCATCTCCACACAGAGAAATCATACATATTTATGACCAATTACTTTCCCAGGGCCTCTTCCCTTAGATGTGTGCAGCACTTGGCAGCGAATCAAGACATTTTACAGTTGTGCATCAACACTTGTATTAGGCCACATTTGTGCATATGGCGGCTCAGAGGGTGGAGGTACAGACATACAATTAGCAACACAGGCTAGAGGCAGAATCTAGACAGATCTGCAAGAAAAAGCCCGAGATACTGTTTTCTTTCATGTTTTTCATGTTTGGCTTTTACAACTGTTGGTCACATTTCTGTAGAAAATAAACTGAGTGCATGTTTTTCAAATGAGAACAGCATGCAAGTTTTTAACCACAGGATCACATCAAGTAGGAAGGAGGGAGAGCAGAGGGAAACAAGGACGGGAGAGGAAAAAGATCCAATAACAAATCAGGGTGTTCAAAGGCACTATGGTTCAATCCCTGGTAGGCATGTCAAACTAGCCTCGTTGAGAGGAAAGCTGAGTAGTTTATGTGCAGCAGTTACAAAAGGATCTTAGCAAGCACAAGGTACCAGTCTTCTCAAAGAAAATAGAAAGATAAGAAGTCACCACTTGCTCTGTCAGTGAACAGTTGTCATAATACAAAGATTCCTTGTCACAGCATAAACAGGTCTTCTCTCACATGTGCTAAGCTGAGCCAATTGAATTAAACGTATCTGAAGGCAGTCATCTGGAGCAGGACCATAATGTTAAATCATTCCAGAATAAAATGCCTAAATTGTGCGCAATAAGAGAGAGTTTTAATTCTGTTTGGATACTACTAAAAAAAATTGGACAGGCTGGATAGTCTTATTCTAATGGGAGTAGGACCAGGACATTTCACTGAATGGAGAAGTTTAAGTTACTGCTTTAAAAAACCTGATACAGATTGGCTGAGGAGTTCTGGAATAAAACTGCCGGACTGTGTTAAAACGCATTGGGCATAGAGCAGCAAAAGCCTTGTTAAGCTTCCTCTTGTATCTCTGTGAGTCTTGATCAAACATGTTTCCAGGCAGTTGTTTAACCAAGAATGTAAATAACTTTCATCTCTTACAAGAGTAGGCTTCTGACTGTTAGCACAGTGTACAGTTTAAAGCCTTTCTGGACCAAGATCTATGCTAGGAACTGGGGAACAGGAAGGTGGAGAAGGGTAATTCCAACAAGGGATGCTATCAGAGCACTGAAGAGGGGGCTGCCCAGCCATTTAAGGAACTGTAATGCCAACCAATTTTTACAAATATCAGTTTAGAAATTCAGAATCATCCCAAGACTCCAGTCTAACCATCTGTGACTAAGGACACCAATGATTCAGATAATTAATCTCTACATCCACTATTAGTCTCCTTTTCATCAGTTTCTCCAGAGCTGATTTTCTATTTTTAACGTCACCATTCTGAGATCCGTGTTCACACTCCAGGACACCGGATCATGCTGTTTTGCTTTTCAAAAGCAATGCATCTGTTCCACC
>NW_010124676.1:11455-11682 GCF_000699245.1 Pterocles gutturalis
CCAAAATAACAAAATCATAGACTTTACTCCGTGTGAGGCAGAGAACCTACCTCGATAATCAACTCCAGAATTTAATTTTACGACAACGGGCCTTCCAATGATTTGCTTCAGGAAGTCGCTGGGGGTTTGCTTCCTTAGACTCATCCTGATCCCTGGCAAGCTGGGAAGAGAGGAAACACTTGGCTCAGCCCACGGGTGAACGCGCTGCTCGAAACCCTCGGCACAGG
>NW_010124677.1:0-455 GCF_000699245.1 Pterocles gutturalis
CTGAGCAGCAGAAGCTCTATGATGAAGCCATTGCTATTCTTGGGCACTTAGACTGGACTGATTTTGCTCAGCTGACTTTTTTTGTAATGCGAAATGCTAGTCTACAGCAGAAGTTGATAGATGTGCTGGTAAATTACCTCTGCAAAGAGCTAGGAGCAAAGATACAGTTTGGAAAATAAACCTTTCCAGAGCAGCCTTTTTACAGTGTCATGAATTTTATTCTGACACTTCTGATTGTTCAACATAGGAATTATTAGTTAATGGTACTAATTACGAATGTTGGCAGATCTCGGTATTATTTTGGTGTTTGCAGTTGGGGTTTGTTTTTGTTTGTTTTGTAAGGATACCATTAAATTACTGCATTATCCTGACACTGATTTGCTATGTAATTTGGAATTGCTCTGCACTAGCACTGAATCCAAAATCATTGAATGGAATTCCTCTTCTCTAGTGCT
>NW_010124678.1:0-426 GCF_000699245.1 Pterocles gutturalis
CCCGTGCAACTCCCACGTCCTCGTGTGAGGCCCACGTGCAACGTCCCACGGCCTCGTGCGAGGCCCCAGATCCTCGTGCAACGCCCCGCATCCTCGTGCAAGCCCCTCCCCTCGTGCAATTCCTCGTGCAAACCCCTGCCCTCGTGCAAACCCTTCCCCTCGTGCAACACCCTAGATCCTCGTGCAACGCCCCACATCCTCGTGTAAAGCCCCACATCCTCGTGCAATGCCCCAGATCCTCGTGTAAAGCCCCACATCCTCGTACAACGCCCGACATCCTCGTGTAAAGCCCCACATCCTCATGCAACGCTCCGCATCCTCGTGCAACGCCCCACATCCTCGTGCAACGCCCCACATCCTTGTCTAAAGCCCCACATCCTTGTGCAACGCCTCAGATCCTCGTGCAAAGCACCACATCCTCTTGTA
>NW_010124679.1:0-541 GCF_000699245.1 Pterocles gutturalis
CCAGAGGACCCCCGATTTATGCCAAACACACCCACATGGGGGTTTTTGGCCAGAATTTAGATATTTTTTCAAAAAGCCGATCTCTCAGGGCTCTCCCAAAACTCTCTCCACTTCCTGTGACAACACAACACACGCCGCGCTTGAAACTTAATTCTTCCTCTATTTAGCGCTGAGAAATAATGACCCCCCCAAAAAAAAATCCATCCAAACAAAACCCAACCCACCCTGTCCCCGTCCCCCCGGAGCCGAGGGCAGGGAACAGCTCAGGACGATGTTTCATTTCAGAAATGCCAGGGGCTGGGGCACGGCGAAGGCAAATTTCCACTCCCCTGCTTCTGTCCCGCTGCTGCCCAAGTCAAACCTTCCCCCCCCTCTGCCCTCCCCGTCAGCCGGGTGGAGAAGCAGCGAGAAGGGGTCGGGTCCCATCGGTGCCCGTTTTGACTCGTGGGTTTCCCCCGGCGTGATGCAGGAAGATTTGCTGCCGGGTGAAAGGGGAGCATCACCCCCCTCCCCGGTCAGATGGAGGGAGAGAGAGAAAAAA
>NW_010124680.1:0-12032 GCF_000699245.1 Pterocles gutturalis
ACCAGACAAACCCCCCCCCCACAAAACCACAATACCCTGTGAAGTTCCAGTCAATAAATCATTTATCTCCAAATATTTGTTTACAGAATCACAATTGTTTAATTTTAGTTATATTTCTATTTAAGTACTTATATGTGAGATTAGGACTTCATTGCATGCATCATTTTGTTCTCGTTTTGTGAGGAAAAACATAAAAGAGGAAGATTGCATTCACCCGAAAAAAATGACAAGGACTATGGAAAAGTAGAATAGTATTTCAGCTCTACAAATTTTAAGTACGCATTGGTTCTTAACAAGAGAATACTAAAATGCCTGCCACACAACTGCTGTAGACTAACATGTGGCATTTCTCAACTAATGCTGACCTTTCGCATTCAGGTACATAAATAAGGAAATGAATGAGTCATAATTTTCAAGTTGCACTGTAAGTGTAAGAGTGAAAAAGCTAGTTTTTTAGTCATACTGGGTTTTGGAGATTTTCAGACTGTTGGCTGAAGTTCTACATTGTGTGTTACAAAGGAAATTACCCCAGCATAATAGCCCTTGCTGGCCTTTGAGTATATGAATCAGTATTACCTATTGTCAGGGAAATGCAGCTGTGGGTAGGTGAATAAGAAAACAGCTAAATGAAGGGGGTTTTGCTTTCTGAATCTTAACTTTTGCACGATAACCTATTATGAATAGGTTATTGTGCAAACTTGGCATGGGATTTTGTTTATTTATTTCATCAGCATTACCCACCATTGCCTTTTTCTGCAGAGGTTGTTGGAATCACCCTGAGCTCTGATCTAGCTTAGAGTTTCTCATCTGCTGCTCTTACCGGAGTAGCAGAGAAGTCACAAAGCTGTTGTCTGCAACATTAGCCTCTTGTAAACATGGTGTTTCATCTTTGAAACAGCTAATATTGTTGATGACTAATCTGTGCTGGTATAGGACACAGTAGATGAGGGAGCGTTCCAATGCCTCACTCCGATGTCTCCAACATCTCAGCATCTGGAATCAAGCTAAGCATGTGGGAAATGAGGAGGAGAGGGATTATTTTTTTCCTCTTGAAGTTTCTCTCTGTAGAGAAGAATTAACACTGACTGGTTTCCTCAGATTTTTGTTCTGTGTATCGTACCACCTGATGTTCCCTGTGATTTTCCCTTCCTCTATGTGGCCTCAGTATTGGATAGACCAGGGCAGTGCATGCAGTACATGTGTTGATTGTTCAGCTGCTCCAATACTTTTGGACTGATTTTGACCAAAAATATAGAAGAGGCCTGATGACATTAGAGAAGTTTGCAGATGATTCAGTTATGTGTTCCCAAGTAATAAGATATTTTATTTCAGGTGCTTTCAGTGTCTTTGCCTTTTGCAAGAAAAATTGAGACCTTTCATCTCATCTTTTATAAATCCTCTGTTTAGTCATTGCATTGTGATTTTTGCTTTGTTCTCCAATAGTGAAGAAATGCACAATCTCTGCAGGGTGCTTAGTTTTCTTATGGTGAAGTACTTTATTCCTTATTTCTGGTATTCAGATCTGGACCAGCTCACAGAAATAATGAAAATAACAGGTACACCAACTCAAGATTTTGTTCAAAAACTGCACAGTCAAGATGTGAGTATTCTGCTTTGTCTATTGATTTTACATGTCTTTGTTTTACTTACACCATGCTTAGTTCTTAAGACTGGCTGAAATAATATGTATAGACTACTGAAATGACCCCTGATGGTCTACCTCTGCTCTGAAGTGCTTTGCACACCCAGAATAGCTATTCAAGATTAAGGATGGGTCAGAAAATGATCAAAACACTTAAAAAATCTGTATATAGAAATACTTCAAAGTTTCCAGTGTGTACCATATAAACAGTTGAGCTGATGAATTACTGCTTTTATTGGAAATGTACCAAAAACATGAACCTATTCAGAAAATCCAGCTGTTTGTAGATGTCTCTGACTTTTTCTTTCCTATTCTTATGTGAATGTCCTTCTAGAATGCTTAAGCCCCTACTAAAGAGAACCTAAAATTGTACATTAGACTAACTGTACAATTTAAATACTAATTAATTACCATATAAGGTTCACTTCTAGAGATTCCTGTAAGCTCAACATGATATTCTTTCAAATTATGCATACTTATTTATTCTAAATAAAATATTAAATATGGAGCACTAATAATTAACACTTTATCATTTCTTAATCACAGTTTTAAGGCTTGATTAAAAAAAAAAAGTTCCTTTCAAGAAGAAGGTGAATATAATCAGGATTTATGACCCCGCAAAAAATTAATTTGCACAATGTGCTATTAAAGCATTGCTGATTTACCTATTAGCATATAGTTAGTGTTGTCACATTACAAAGGCACCAAAGGTCTATTTTAATATCCATGTTTCTTTTAAGGCAAAGAACTATATCAAAAGCCTCCCAAAAGTCCAGAAAAAAGATTTTGCATCCATCTTGAAGTATGCGAATCCTTTGGGTAAGACAGTTTGTGTGGATGTGTAGAGTTTGTCTTGTTCTTGTGTCTGCATTGGAGGCAGCAGCAGTATCAGTCATGTGACAGGTTATGTGATGGCTCTCATGGTTTTCTGTTTTCATAATTCATAACTTTGATTGTAGTGGCTGAACTTTGACAAGTTTGGACCCTGCTAGGAGTCAGATGTTTCTTAGAAGCATCAAAAAACAACTATTTTGTGTTTCAGGCTTTGATCCAGCATCTGCTTAATGGTTTTACTGGAGCAGCTTTCTCAAGAGCCCTGAGAGACTAAATATATATACTACATTTTTCTCTGTATTGTATTTGAAATATAATTCTGAAAGCTCAATCTGATCTACAGTTGAAATGCAAGCAAATAGAAAGCTGACATTTTAGTCATGGAATTAATATATCCTGAGAAACATCTGTGCATTCCTGAGAAGCACTGGCTTGGATTTGGCAGATACAAAGAGCCAGAAGAGCATACCAAGTGTGCATAACTGTGACATAACCGGAGGCATTCAGAGGTCTGACATAGTTCTGCCCGAACCTTATCTGTTCCCCAGTGACCTGAACACTCACAAAGCCAGTTTTATTGGAATATAAATTAGGATTATTGGATCTTCTCAACTTAAGAAGTTAAAATTGTATGTTCAGATACAGTAGAAATAAACATGATTAATAAGCAGCTCTTGCCCTGGCTGCCTGGTTAGCTCACTGACCTTCACAGCTACAGGAAACTACACATTTCCATCTAGTTTTTAGGATGTTTCTTCCTATCACCTCTGTGGCCATCTGGCTGGTCCTTTTGTAGAGCATAACTGCTCATGGTCTGGGAGAGAAGGTTGGAGAGAATCCACAACGTGGCAGGCAGGAGTGTGCCATCCTGTCCCACATTGCTGCCTCTTTCCTTTGAGCTGCTCCACCCAACCCAGGAACATTCTTTCAGGACAGAAAAACAGAGAATAAACAAATCATTCATCTTATCTGTTTACACTAGCCCATTTTGACAGTCTAACAGTGGACCTGATCCAAAATCCACTGGAGATTTTCATGGATTTTTTGGGCTGAAGTCAAAAAGACGTAGCACATAAAGTCAGTGCTGAGATTCTGGGCGTGGGCAACTGATTTGTCTTAGTGAAATTCAAAGTGTACTTAGGCTTGGATTTGGTCATGGAGAGAACGGTTCTCATTAGCTCTACCCCGCCTGTTCATTCTGCTGCGGTCAGGTTGTAATGTACCTTAGAACCACAACATGGTGGCAGTGATGAAAGATGCCTGGGAAAGCCCCAAGCGCAGTGGTCCTGGAGCCAGAAGCTGAGAAGTCATTAGCTGAGGTGATGTGGCTGTATTGCATCCAGGGACAAGGAAGCGTCTCTGCATTGCGTCAGGCTTTGTACACATCCCAGCTTGCTCACAACACTATTTTGTCATGCAGGTGGGCCCCACTGGCTATTGAATGAACATCCAATGATTCTGCTTTGTAGCTCTGTGTATTTATTTGAAATACCTTCTGGGCAATGTTACTGTGTGTAAGCTGTAATCAGTGGTGTGATTTCAATGCACTATTTGTTTTCTGTTCAATAGCTGTAAACCTTTTGGAGAAGATGCTGGTGCTGGATGCAGAGAAGCGAGTCACAGCAGCTGAGGCTTTGATGCATCCTTACTTTGAACCAATTCATGATCCTGAGGAAGAAATTGAAGCTGAGAAATACGATGACACATTTGATAACATGGATCTTCCACTGGATGAGTGGAAGCGTGAGTTTAGTTTTGTGATGTTTTAAAAAATGACCAGATACAAAGGCCATCCAGAAATAGTAATATTCTCATTTACAAGTTACTTTTTCTGCTTTTGATGGAACAGAGTTAAGTAGACAGTGGTAAGATAGAGAAACACTATTGATAAGCTGGTGTTCCTCTTGTCGAGTCCTCCTGGAACCATCCCCAGACATTTCCTCCTCCTTCTCTGTGGGCCTGTTCTCCCATCTTCTGCAGTGTAGGAAAGAAATAATTTCTGTAACATGTTGCTTCCAGTGGATAGGACAGGTGAACAGATTCCTCAACTGTTTGTTCTACAGGAGTGCGACACGACTGTTGCTGGCCTTTATTTTAAGTTAGATAGGTTTTTTCAGGGAGAGAAAACATATCTCAGCAGACATTTAAGCCTGAATCCAATTTTCATCTAATGTCAGAGGTTTGTATTTTGTCTTTTAAGTGAGGACTTGACTTTTAAGCCAATGTGCTCAGTAGCTCTTTCTGAGGATATTGCACACTCAATGCTCGCATCCCTTTGAAAGCACCTGTAACATTTCAGTATTGGGCTACTTCTTCAAATCTGAAATGGTGAAATGGTGAAAAAAATGATCCTTGATTCCCTCACTTTTTGTACTCTTTCTCTCTTTTTTTGTCTGAAGAGGTCTCTCTCTTCCTGACCTAAATCAGAGCTTAACCATACTGGGGGTTGGACCTTGCTCATGTCTGTGCAGCTCCTTTTCTTGTTAGACCAACAATGCTATGTTTATTCTGTTTTTTTCCAGGCATTACATATAAAGAGATACTGAACTTCAAGCCGCCACAAACATTGGAGTCAAAGGAGACAGCGGTGTAATTGTATGACTCAAGTCTTTTCAGAACTCAGAAGAAAGCAGGAAAGTTGTAAATGTTTGTGATATTTCAGGTGTATAAAACTTTTATAAATAAACTGGATGTAAACTGTTTCGTCTGCACTGTAAGAAAGAGCAATGTCTTTCACTCTGCATGTGGAAGCTGGTGCCTTTGGGAGTTGCATTTCAAATCTGTCCAGAAACCTATTCTTGCCTACAACTTCTTCCTTCTGAACAGAAAGTTTCAGACTGTGATAACTTGGTGCCATCCTCAAAAGAGCTGGTAGAACTAATTCTTCAAATCAGAGATTAGAAGAGTACAAGTTACTACCCTAAGCAAGCTGAGACACAGAGTATGTCAGAGATGTGCCATGATTGCTCTCCAAGGCCATTGAACTGTCTTGAATGTAGGAAGTATTCGTGTGACTTCCTCTGGAATATTTTGCCTTGGTAAGATGTGCAGCAGGTAGTAGAGACACAGCCTGAACAAATGCCTGTGTCCCCAGTCCTATGTGAGAGAAGAACCTGAGCTCCAGCCATTTCTTACGGATCTGAGCAAGAGGCAAGAAACAGAGAAGTGTCTATGTCCTAGATTTTTTCAAAGTGTCCAGCGTAGCAGGACGAGAGTTCACAAATGCAGTAGGTGAACAGTCAGTGGATAAACAGTCACTGTCAGGAGGTACAGTATTTTCCTCTGAATACAGTGCAGTCTCTTTGTGTAATAGACTAGGGATCAATGATTTCCAGGGAGAAATTCTTAAGACTTTATAAAATTTTGTGAGCTTTCTAGTACCTTAGTATTGAAATGATCACTGAGAAAGTACATCTTCTCAGAGGACATACTAGTTGTAGGATCAATGGTGCTGATTTTAGAAATAAAGCTGCACATGGGTAAACATTATAGAAAATAAAATTTGGATAAAAATGCTGTGCTGCAGCTGTTCATTGGGAATACCTGCAGCAAGATGTTTTGTTCACAGTGTACAGAGGTGTTGCCAGGTGCAGAATAACAGCTGTACAGAGGTGTTGCCAGGTGCAGAATAACAGCTGTTACTTTTTTTAGCCTTTTGAACTCATCTTACTTGGGGAGAAAACCCTCAGACTTTCTGTTGGGAGGTGCCTTACCAGAAGGACTCAGCTTCCTGATGGGATATTGGTTAGACACCTCATGAGTTCTTCTTACTCTCTGGGTTCATTTATTGTATTTTCCTAGGTGCTTAGTTTGTAATAATCTCTCAGAGGTAGGAAAAAGAAATTGGCAAACCTTTGAAGACCTTCTTTGTGAGATTGTTTCTCCTTGTTAAAGTTAATGTCTTTGGATGTGTATTATTTTACTATTTGGATGTGTATTATTCCCAATGCAATATGCTGTTTTATGTTGCTACTAAGTGAAACAGTTGTGAAGGAAGACATTTGATTGTAGCAGATAATAACTGGAAAAGAAGTAAGAAATTGTTTGGCATTATTTGCTTTAATAATCAATTTAAATCAGAAGTTTAATCAAGGCACAGTTCTGCTTCTTTCAAAGAATGTTTGACTTAAACACCTGTAACTACTAGCATTTTTTAAAAAAATAGTTGTGATGAGCATTGATTAGCTGACATGGGCACCTAGAGAGACTAAATGGTAACAGAAACCTTGAATTACTGATGTGTTTGACAAATCGTTAAAAACTATATTTTCAGGAATGCATTAAAAAAAAACCCCAGAGAATGTAATTTGAAACAAAACGCTTTTCAACACTACAGGTCACTCAAGAAGGCACACTTAAAAGTCATACCCCGTTTTGCACTTTTGACTTTCTGCACACTTTTACATTAAATAGGAACTTTATTTTTACATAATAGATGTCTTCTCTTTTAGGATCATGTTCTGTGGTCCTCATAAAAGTCATGGGAGAACAGTGCCTATTGGAATTAGTGGGCTCAATAGAGCCAGTTAATGGGAAATGGAAGAATGGCAAAACTTCTTTGACAATACTCCCTCTGTATTTTAAATGGAATTTCAACATCCTAAATTCTAGAAAATATCTAAAGTCTTGAGATAATGCAGATGGCTCAAATGTTAGTCAGACTTTGAGTAAGCATTTTTTTTTTTAATTGAAAAACTGCTTTGCATTTTTTTCAGAAATGCCAATACTTCAACAGGCATTTTCACTTCCCCGCCGCCTTCAGTTTTAGTGAAGTCAAGCCCTAAAACCCTCCACTGGCTGAGGTGGACTTTTCCACCTCTTAATCTTGATTTAGTATTGGAGAAGTGACTAACCCACATGAGAAAGACGTAAGAAGGTAATGTTAGTTTTTCTAGGTACTGGGGGAATACAGAACTCTTTAAATAACTGAAGAGACGACCTTGATGCATGTGCCAGCAAAGACAGAAGTATTCCTGTGCTGTCTAGTCAGCAAAGTCTGTAAGGTAAAATAACAAACATGGAAAGTTTGTCACATCTTGGAAAGATGTTTCTGCAAAGGGATTGAAATCTGCAGAAACGGCTCCAAAGAGCAATAGAGATTATTAGTATAAATAGCTCATTAAAAGAAATGCAAGGTGAAAGCAGAAATATTTTGCATGGGAGGCAGCTGCAGCTTCAAAGGGAGAGACAACATTTCCTAAGTTTTTATTTGCTGTTTCTACTGGTGCTAAGCAACTCAGGAGTAAGAACCCAACTTCTGTTTGCCTTAAAGAGAAATGTAAATGCGTTCTGCATGTGCTTGAAATGTATTGTGACAAATAAAGGTTGGGGGTTTGCTTTTTGTACAATACCAGTCTTATTTTCCCCATATGTATTCCCAAATGTATAATCACTCCTGAAAATAGTATTTTCAGTATAAGGGAACTGCATGAAACCTAATATTGTAGCTACATTTCATGTAATGTGAGCTGCTGATGCAGTTTATTTTGGAAGTCAGTCAGACCACAGATCTTAACCTTTCTCCGATTTTCCAAACTTTGTCAGCCACAGAGCTGATCTGATTGTCCTATTGACACCAAATTATTTCTTACAGCATCTTGGATTTTACCAGTCATCTCTGCTTTGTTCTGAAGGACAGGATTTTGGTCCTTAAACAGTTTCATTCCATAGCCTGATTTTAAAAGCCAAAGTCAGATTGACCATCATCAAGCATATACATCTTTGAGTTGGACAGGGAAGTTTGAGTTAACACAGTTCTAGTAGGATATATAGGACCTTTGCCCTGAAAACCCATGTGCCCCCTGACTCTTTTAGAGCAAGATTGTCCCCTTAAGTATTAGTCTTCATTACATTGAAGACTTATAATTCATGCTGAATTTTGATAATGTATTGTTGTGGGCCAGGTGTGGCTCAGAATTTCACTTCTTGATTATTTTGGGGTTTTTTTACAGGATAACACTGAGGTCGGTGCTAATATGTGTCTGGCAAAATGTGTTCAGAAGATCCACTTTGTTCTTGATTCAGAACTACCAGGCATATGAGCTGATTGGGATTCTTTGAGCTTCCTACTTTCTGGTGTGCTGTTCAAATACAAATATCAGATGTTTCTGGTCTGCTTCAGCTAAGCTTGTCAGAAAATGAAACATCTGTTAGATGCTATCATTCACTGGATCTTGGTATGATCTACTTCTTTAGGGCTTTAGATGGTCCCTGCCGGTATGAGGGAAAGAAAAGGGGCTCATAACACCTGCTGTCTCTGCAGATTAATTCTCCATCTCCTGAATACAGTGTAGGGCAACTGGTTGTGTAAGTCAAATAATACCAGAAGGAGTTTCATGGACTACAGCACTTAGAATCTCCTCCCAAGTATTTTTAAGCATTCAGAAGCACGAGTTGGAGAAAGATGAAGGGAGGAGGACTTCCATCCTACAGACATTCCTTGAAACTTCACGGGCTACCAGTTAATGAGCAGCTCTTGCACACAGATATTTGCAGCCCTCTGGAATACTAACATAATGATCTAAAAACTGTGTTGCCACCTAGCAACCACATGCAGCTCTCAGGCATGGGAATGATGTATGCTTTTTAGCTACTAGGAATAGCATCCCTCTGCAAGGAGGTAAGTGGAGACAAGGAAAGTAATTGAAGGATTCATTATATTTGGCTATTGCTATCCTGCTCTGCAAGCAGAGCTCCCTTATACTTAACATTGGTACATTTCCGTGCTGGAGTTTTCTACTTCACTCCAAGGTCTGCTTCATCAGTACACTATGAGGTGCATTTCCCAGATAAGTCTGAGTGATCCAGGCATGCAACTCCTGTGCTTTTCATTGAAGTATTTTGAGAATATACTGTTATCTTTGAGAGGCAAAATGAGGCACCTGGTCAAACAATCAAATTAAGTGTAGTGAACAGAATTACTCAGATCCCATTTGAGAATGCTTCAGTTTGCCATGCAGTGTCCTGGGGGCATGGGCTGGTAGGGAGCAGGAAGCATCTGTTGCTGTGTTTGCGTGGTGCCTGCAGCAGGGAGGCTCTCATCTGAGTGACACTTGTGATACCAGCACAACCAAAGACTGCCACCTAATCCAATTCAGTCTGATATTAATGAGAAACTCATTGATGATTATTGTAACAGTAGTAGTACGACAGATTGTAAGGGTAAAATTATACTGCTCAGGAAACCATGGTCATTTAGTCCACTGGGGGCTTGGGCAGGTTTTTTCAGACATTTCAAGAGCGGTACTACTTGGCGGTAGTGAAGAGTGGCAGAGCGGGTGGGCTAAGTCACCAGGGCAGAAATGAACTCCCTGTCTCATGTCACATTACAGGCTTTGAACATGACTCTCCTTAAGGCTTCTAAACACTCTGCTAATGCTTTACATTAAGGTTGCTGAATTATCAGAACAGGTGTGAAACTATGACCATATGTAAACTATCTGGAGACTCTAAAACAAGTGGGATTCTCTTCACAATCAGCTCACTGCAACTGTAATTACTATAGCTACTCAGTATTGCCATTTTAAGTCTCTAAAACAGAACATTAACTACTTTTCCTTAGGTTTCTCAATGGATTTTACAGCCTTTTATGCTTTATGGCTGGATTAGTGGTTTTGATCACCTGGAGTTGATATGGTTAATGTTGTGAACTTGCTGCATGTCTTCCAGCTTTTGAATTGCTTTCCATAGCTAGTGTTTGGCACCATTAAAGTACCCTGAGATATAAATAATTTGTGTAAAGGGAAAATTCACTTTACACTGTAACCTTAAATCTTAGCAGTGGGGTAAGCATGACCTCCTGTGAGTCAATGCTCAGGAAAGGCTGAAGAGACGAGTTGAGCAAGCAGAGAGTATTGCTGTGCCCCAAAGATTGACTTTCCTTAATGTGCCAAATTCATACCAGAGAATGCCTGAAGGCTCCCTTAGGGTTAATAAATTCTTCTCTAGTATGGTGATATGACATCATCAGCTGGTTCATATATCCTTTCTCATCAATCAATAGGTTTAAAGAAGACTAAATCTCTCTATTTTTGTCCAAGAATGTTAGACCTTAAAAAAACATGGGCGTGTCAGTAAGGCTGGTTATGAAGAGCCTGTACCAGAAATGGTCCCTTCCTCCTGGAAAGGAAAAAAAATGAGAACTTCGAGGTAGGCAGAATTTGAAGCAGTAGTTCCCCTCATGTATTAGCTTTATTTACTCAAGCAGTGTTCCTACCAAGTAAGTCAAATGCCACTAATTCTCAAAAAAAAGAAATAGCCAAGTGAATGTTCTTACGCAGGGAGGCACGGACCCAAGCTGGCTTCTCCCACCAGAGTGCAGGAAGGGAACAGCTGTGTAAGGACTCAGTAAGCAAAGGGAAAGAACCTGTCTGTTCACTATAAAGCTTGGCATATGCACCTTGCTGGTGCCAAGATATTAGGATGAGGATGTTTTACTCAGTCTACCATATGGTAGGGCAAAATACCTTCCACACTAAATCCTTTTTTAATATCATGTTCCCAGCATAAGCAAAACAGGCAGAATCTTGGCTTTCAGGATATAATCATGGGTTGTGGAAACTGACATTTGCCTTCCTTGGGTACAGGATCAGCCCGTCAGTAACTCCGGTTCTATTTTCATAGGACAGAATCAGGAAGAGAAATACTACTTAGCATAAGTAAGGATGGCAAAATCTCATCCAGTTGTTTAAAAAAAGAAAAAAAAAAAAAAAGGAGAAGAAGTACAGAGCGTTTACCCACACAACAAAGTGCTCAGGTTACACTCTCTGGATGTATTTTCTAAAAATATTTTTTCCCTCTCACCAAACAAAAAAATCTCTCCTGCCCTAGAACATTTAACAGTAGTGATGCTGTAGTATCATAGAATGAATCACAGAATGGTTTGGGTTGTAAGGGACCTTAAAGATCATTGACTTCCAACCCCATCTGCCATTGGCAGGGACACCCTCCACTAGTCCAGGTTGCTCAAAGCCTCATCCAGCCTGGCCTTGAACACCTCCAGGGATGGGGCATCCACAGCTTCTCTGGGCAACCTGTTCCAGTGCCTCACCACCCTCAGAGGAAAAAAATTCTTCCTAATAATCTACCATCTTTCAGCTTAAAGCTGTTACCCCTCATCCTATCATTACCCTCATCCTATCTTTATCCCTGATAAAGAGTCCCTCCCCATCCCTCCTGTAGCCCCCTTTAGGTACTGGAAGGCTGCTATAAGGTCTCCCCAAAGCCTTCTCTTCTCCAGGCTGAACAACCCCAACTTCCTCAGCCTGTCCTAGTATGGGAGGTACCCTCTGATCATCTTTGTGGCTCTCCTCTGAACTCACTCCAATAGGTCAATTTCTTTCCTGTCCTGAGGACTCCAGAGCTGGATGCAATACTCCAGGTGCGGTCTCACAAGAGCAGAGTAGAGGGGGAGAATCACCTCCTTTGACCTGCTGCTAATGCTTCTTTTGATGCAGCCCAGGACACAGCTGGCTTTCTGGGCTGCAAGTGCACATTGCTGGCTCATGTTCAGCTTCTCATCAACTGACACCTCCAAGTCCTTCTCAGGGCTGCTCTC
>NW_010124681.1:0-1783 GCF_000699245.1 Pterocles gutturalis
GGAGCCGGGCTGGGGGGCAGGAGAGGAAATGGGGGGAAAATGGAGGGAAGTGCCGTAGCGCAGGAGCATGGTGAGAGAGCCGGAGAGGGGCCAGGCACAGGAAACGGGCAGGGGAGGGGAGCGCCTGCCCGTCTTAATGAGCATATCTGCCAAAATGGGCTCCCTTTCTTACTGAACTGCCAGCCCAGCAGCTCTTTTCTTCCCAGGATTAGGGGGAAATATTCAGTTTGGGGAGAGTTAAAGGCCATTTGTGTGTGCCATAGCCCCCAGCCCTCGCCATAGCCAGCCTGGAGGGAGTGAGCCCCAGCCATTGGGGTCCTTTATTTCTTTTTGTTATTCAAACAGGGCTTGGGTGATGGCTGCCATCCCATAAAATGCTCCCCTCCAGCCTTTTGATATGCATGCCCCTGTCTGGAGGCAAAGTCCGTCTGTGTCCCCTGCCATCTCTCCACCTACTGGGGAAACGCACCTGATAAGGGCCACAGCCTGTTTTCTCAAGAAGGAAAACTGAAACCAGCCCCAGCCAGGCTGGGGGAGCTGCCCTGGTCCTGGGGGCAGCGGGGGCTGGAGGGATGCCGGGATGCCTCGCTCTGCCCGCTCTGGGGTAGCCAGCGAGCCCGGCCGGGCAGGGACTGGGCGTCTGTCGAAGCAGTTAATATCATGGCATGGTCTTTAACCACTTTGGCAAACCCTAAAGAAACTGGTATTGCAAAACTCGGGCGGGATCCGGAGTCGGCGGGCTCATTGTCTTGGTGGGGTGTCGCTGCAGGGCATGTCCTGGGCACCAGGCAGTGCCGGGGCTGCTGCAAGCGCCGGTCTCTTGGGGAGCTTCGAGCGTTGGAGCTGGAGTTCTGCATTGCTGGATTCTTCGTGGGTTCTCGTCCGCAGCGTACGGCTGCAGCGCATGCCTGTGTGTTTGCAGCGCGTCGAGCCGCACAATCGCTGTGGTGCTGTTCTTCTCCTCCCCCCGTGAGACAGAACATGCGAGGGGAGTGCTCTGGTTCTTATTATTTTGGTAATGCCCTGTGTGCACATGTTGGTATGTGTTTCTGCGAGGGGAGGCGAGGACAAAGAGCTGAGCCTTCCTCCCGAGCAGGAGGTGGGGAGGCTCGCGAGGACGGTGGCTGGGCAGGAGATCCTCGGCAGTCGGCGGGGCGGGGGTCCCTGTCCCTCTTCAGCAGCAGGACGGTCTCGGCTGTGCAGCTTCATTGCTTGGTGCAAAAGGCAGTGGTGACAGGAGAAGGGATGGGGATTGCAGTCCCCCTGCCTGGGTGCAGGTTTGTGGGAAAGCGAGGCTTTAGCTTGGCAGTTTGGGTCGTGGCGTGATGTTTCCTTCGCAGTTTGTGCAGCAGGGGATGGTGATGGGATGTCCTCGGGTGATCTCGGTGGTGCAGCTGGAGAAGTGCACGGAGCAAGCAGTGTGTCTGCTCCTGCGTCTGCTCCTGCGTCTGCTCTGCTTGTCCTGCCCGCGCGCTGCAGCCCTGCCTGTGCTGGTGCCTCGGAGCCCTGGTGGGGGGGGTCTCCAGGGATCTCCAGTTCCATCCAAAGGGATAACTCTTTTTTTGCACTTTATAATAGGAACAAAGATGATGTTGGAGCTGCGGCAAAGCTGAACTTGGCACGTGGGGTGCTCGGTCCTGGCTGTGTGTCCCTGGGACACCTGGCTGCTGTGTCACCCTGGCCTCTGCCACCCCAGCACAGGGCTGGCAGGGACACCCTGGCCCCATCGCCTGTGCCAAGCTGGGCACGGGGCAGCCCCTGGGGCTGGGAAGGGAAAAGCCAG
>NW_010124681.1:1835-2173 GCF_000699245.1 Pterocles gutturalis
ACAAATGCAAAGGTCCTGTGAAGGTCCCAGTGGGGTTCTGGGGGGGCAGATGTTCTGCAGGCGGTGGCTGTGCCTGCTTCAGCCCTCCCTGGACATTACCAGCCTTGTGCTGCCCCGTCCCGGTCCCCAGCCTCTCCAGGGGTCATCCACAGTCTGAGAGAGCAGCGAGTCCTCCCGCACCTCGCTGTATGGATTCCTGAGTGAGACTAGCTATTTTTTGTGAGATTCTCTATTTTTTGGTGAAATTTGCTATTTTCTGTGTTGGCACCCCGGCTGGCTGTGGTCACTGCAGTTCTGCAGCTTTGCGGGCTGGGGAGGGGGCGCAGAGCCCGGAGGAG
>NW_010124682.1:0-16058 GCF_000699245.1 Pterocles gutturalis
GGTGGTCCTGACACCAAGACAGCTTGAGGCACACAAGGATCTGGATAACTAAAAAAGGTGTATCAGTCTTCTTTCCCCACCTCCATCCTTTGATGAGTGATGTTTAAAGAAAGCTGTTGTCTACCGTATGAAAACAGCTCAGGTAGCACCTACCTGAGTATTCCAACACACACTTGCAACTTCTTTTAGAAAAGCAGTCCTATAACTGATGTTTGTTTGTTCTGACATCCAGTGAATACAGGCACAAAGGCAGCATGAATAAGGCCAAAGTCAATCCAACCCCCAAAAGAAAAAAAAAGGCTAATATTTACAAAAAACGCCTTCAGAGTGGTTTTGCTCAGCTGGCAGCGAGATGCAGCTGAGGGATGGGATACGCTCTCCACAACGTGGCTTGGCTTTACCCTCCCACAACTGCATTTTGCTGCTGCCTGGCTGCTGCCTGCCTGCCGTGCCAGTGCCAGCTGTGGCTAGCACCTCAGTGTGGAACATCGCCTCCACCTCACAGAACCCCAAAGGTATTTTATTTCACCAGGCTTAGTCATTAGAGCATTTTGTGTCCTTAATCATAACCATATTTTTCAGAGTTTATTCTGTGGGGCCAGCCAGGTTATACTTCAGCCTAAAAAAAAAACCCCTGTCAATCCAAGAAGCTACAAAATGAGAAGCCAGCTACATGACCCCTCTTCCCATTTTTGTCACATCTCACCCCAGAGGTCCATCTACCTTGTCTCACCTCTGCTGAGGGCTCCTTACCTCCCTCCCATTTTGGAGACCTCCTGCTCCCCCTTCCTCACATTCACACCCAGCACTGCAGGCTGCCCCAGGTCCCCAGCAAACCCCACTGCAGCTTCCCCAGGGCTAAAATCTTCGCCATGGCAACTTATGAACTGCAACATCTAACCACTGCTTCTGGGATGCGATTTGCTTCTTAAAACCTCACAGGGACCATTCTCATCCCTTGGGCTCCTGTCAGGGAAATCAAACTGTCATCTGCCTTCTGACAGCAGCAGATCAGCAGCTTATTTCTGGTTAGACCATATTTACAACAGCTCTAACTCTCAGCCCTTACAGAGCAATAAAAGCTTTCCCATGAACTCACACTCTTATAAATTTAATCTGTTTTATTCCAAATATCACATAAATTAAATACATTTCCCATGAATATTGCAAATATACATGAAATGAACATTGCAATTTTTTAAAAAAAAGTTTTGGCTTTGCTTATGCAACAAGAAGTGCCAAGTGTGGTTAGAACATGAACTTCTCCTGTATTTACTAGATACAAAAAGGTGCAGATTAATAATTTATATTTATACATATGTACACACTCCATTTCATAACTAGCTTTAAAACAGTAAAAAATGGTTTCAAGTTTATCTACATTAAACATACTCGTTTAAATCTGGTCAGAAGCCCCAGATAAGAGTTGATACAATCATTTCACAACTGCAAAATTAAGGCGCTACCAAAATACCAGTTCCACTAGTGTAAAATGTAATAGGAATAGAGAGTGTACAGCTTTCTATTTATCAATTTAAAAGTGGACTGGAGAACGAGGAAAAAGGAGCAGTAAGAAACATGACAAGATCTACAGGTTAGAAGTACAAAGAGATCTCGATGACTATCAAATGAACATATTAAAATACAGTAGATAAAAGGCCTCAGTGGCAAACAATTAGTATGCTTCTGAAAGACAAAAAAAAGGTTAAAATATATATATCATTTCGTAGCTTGAAGCTTTACAGGTGAACAACAGGTGTAGAGGTAGAGGGATTTTTTTTTTTTTTTGGGCCTCTTTATGGTGTATAAAGAAGGGCCACATTCACCACAGTGAAAAGACTCATCATATATCCCAGCATCCTTGCTTGGACAGCAAGCAAGAAAAGTGTAATGAGCTAGAAAGGCAACAAATCCTGTCTATCTCTTCCAGGAGCTCGGCTCCACGCTTCCACATGTACCTTAGCGACAAATTACACCTAAGCGTAAATCGGTCGTAACGTGGACATTTCCTCTAGAGAGAGACGAGATACCTAGCTTTTCCCATGAGGTACTACTGGATGCTGTAGAGATTATATGGCAGAGAGAATTTGGTAACAATGAAATCGGTACTTTCCCTTAGAAAGCAAGTACCACAGGGCAGTGGTGATTTTTACTTTTAATTAAAGCTTTGCTATTTCATCAGCATTCAATGTTTTGGAAGAAATGTCAGCTTTGGACTGCTAAATATGATTATCTGCATCCACACACAGACAATTCCTGTGTTGTTATCATTTATCCAAAACATCAGTCACTGAAATATTCACAAACCGCTTTAAACCTTGACTAAAAAAAAATCCCTCTACAGTTCAGCTTTCTCTTTGATAACTATCATTCCATTAATTATGCAGGCCCTCATGAACACAGTAATGTTGCTTTCCATGTAAAATATGTCTTTACACATTACAGAACAGCAGTAGACAGCCTCTCTTTTTCTGTAGGGTTTCCTCTCAGAAGTACCTCAAAAGTAGATATCTTGAAAAAAAATCACTTTTGCAAAGAAGAATATTCACATTAGTTACTGAGGCAAAGCCAAGAAGACACTAACTAGCACCTTGATATTTTTTTTTTCTTAAATGCACTCCTATATGTAAAATTAAGCACATGTAAGATCAGGGACCAGCAATACACAAATACCATCAGTAGCCCCTTGCAGCTAAACTAGTAATACTCAAAACTAGGCCAGACACACAAAGGACCGAGATGAATGAGTCTAGAAGAAACACACAGCATGGAAAGGGATGGGAAGAACAGGCAGCTGAACAGAAAGGATTGCGAGATCAAATACAGTCCATCTTCTGGTCTGAGAATTAGTTTGCAAAACCACCCTTCGGTAGCTCAGCTGACAGTGGGCTGAAAACCTACTGGCTTCTGACATTTCCTCCCGCATCTACAGAACAATTCGCTTATACTTCAGTGACTTCTCTTCATCACTTTCAAATCCTAGAGGAAATGCATTCAACTTGAATTTTGAGTATTTTGGTGATGGTAGCAGAACTTGCAGAAGGCTACTGTAGAAGTTATGACATCATTGGTTGTAAGTTATGCACTTCACAATTCAGAGAATATACTTACAAACTATTTAAATAGAAAAGGCGTGTTCAAGGTAGAGGCAGTTACAGTACATTCAGGGTATGTTACAGAAACCATTTGTGGTAGCCACTTGCTGAAAGGAAAAAAACTGTGTACTTTTGTTTCCCAGACCACATAGGTTACGACGATAATACCTAAAGAGAGCAGGTAATATGTCTTGATTGCTGCATTTTAATGCAGTCTTCTTCCAGAACTCATGTGCAAATTGAAAAAAAAGTTTAAATACATCTTCACTGACAAATAAGGACAAAAGAACTAAAAAAGAAAACAGGCACTTTGACCATTCAGGTAAACAGCCATTTCTTCTTACCAGACTTCTGCACATGAACAAGTCTTTACATTGGTCTTGCTATGCTTGCAGCACATGGAGATTCAAGTCAACTTTTTTCTTCCTGTTGATAGTATCACTTCTACTTATAGGAAACCATGCCAATTGAATTGGTAACACTGTTAGTTATTTCATTGGCAGTTGAGCAAATGTTGACCACTTGACTGACAAGCAATCAATGTATTAGCTATCGAAGTTATATAGTAACAAAACAATACATTAAAAAAATAATCAAAGAGACAAATGAAGGTTAACACCTGACTTAAGCTTGCATTGAGACTTGCCTTTATAGGTTCAGTTTGTGCCTCCTTTCACGGTGTTATTGTGGTCTGTTTTCCATTACTTACAGCAACTGGTACTAAACTACAATACTTTTGGTTTGAAACGCGTTCAGCAGAGATCACTCCAAGGTAACGGGAGGCTGGCATGACGCTGCAGGCCAAGAGGGAGATGGAAACCTCCCCTTGTTTCATCCTCGCCGGTCCCATGTGCAGAATAGGCATTCAGAGCAAACTGCAGCACACCTCCCTCGTACTTGGGGTGAAATCATCATTTCACAGCAGTTTATCATACTTAAGGGAGCCCGTTTGATTTGAATTTAGCCATAAGACCAGCTAGGATTACTTTGATTTTTCTTTTCAAATAAACCAAAGTACACTTTTCCAAACGTTTTGTACACACTCAATCTGCTACTGCACATAAATCACAACACAAGGGATTACCTAAGGCTACTAAACAGTGTACTTATTCAGTAGCTATTATTCTTTCAGATAAACATCCTCAGATGCCTTGACCACAAACGGCTTCATTTTTTTTCTTCCTCACAGGCTGCTATTTACTGGAAAGAGAGAGATGTGGGTGTACGACAGACTGCCTACCGATTCACTAACAGAGCATACTGTTGGTTATAGTCTTCATGCATACTTCTGCTGGGCAGTGTAACTCCTCTTCTGTTAACTACCTTCAAAAAAGTCTAGGAAACACCTCTTCAATCCACTGTCCAGTTTCCTTTTCCTACCATGTGAAAACCCAAATCACATGCAGGCCAATGGCGCTACTCTAGTACTTAACTCTCTTGCAGGCTAGAAACATCAACGCTATCGTAGTACTTTGAAGCAACTATCCACATCTATCAGCTATGCTCTAACTGTAGCACAGCTTTGTAGAGGCTCAGATTTCACCAGGACAACAGGAGAGAGTGCAAGGTTTGGTGAATATCCAGGATAACAAACCAATGCAATCGATGGATGCTGGACAGTCTGAAAGGGCTGTTCCTTTTTGAAGGAATCTTCAGAAAAGAAAAAACAACCCCCCCCCTTTGCCCTCCCAGAAAACAACCTGTCTGAGATGTTTTCGGTGCCCCCTCACAACCGAAGTCCGTGTTATCTGGGTCTTTTGCGAGTCACAAATATCAATACGCGTCTGATGGCGATAAGACGATCTTTAAGGGAGGTCATAGCCAATATAGCCAGCTGAGCTCTGTTTTCCAGAGGCAACACTGCCAAGAGCCACCAGTACCAGGCAGGACCACTGGGGTTGCTCTGCAAAAAGATGGAAATACACGCAATCATGTATTCACCAGCACTGCCCCATGAAGAACACTGCCTTCCTTCTCACCTTCTATTTGCTAAGAAAGTCACCACAAAACAGTTCAAGCAGCAACTAAACAGTTAATTTCAGGTGCGCTCCTTGTCTACATGCACCATTAATACTAATCTCTTCAGATATCAACTTACATTGATATATTGCTTTCCTTTAATTGTTTTCCATGCTTCATGCTAATAGACCAAAATTGGGTAGATAAGAGCTTAGAAAGTACAAAACCACAGCAAAAACCTGTCAGAAAATAGTCTTCTGTAGAAGTTCTGTACAGAGTAAGGATGCATAAGTAGGAAGGTTTTATTACCTGTGGCTCCGGTTCTTTTCCTGGCATGGACCCAAAATGATTGAGAATTTGCATTTTCATATTGTCTTTAAGAGAAGTAAACCAGGCAACAGCTTGATCATAAACTGAATCATGAAGGCGGACAAGTTCTTCATATTCCGGTCCTTCAACCTTATTGTTAAAAGAAAAGAGAGATGGAACAAAGCAGGTTTGATATTGTGGAGTCCATAAGCTTCCCCAGAAGCAAGCAAAGCAAAATAATGCAGTGACTACAGCTGTTCAAATGTCGTGATCCAAACAAACTGTACCCAAGTCTTAGATTTCAAACCTGTAATGCTGGAGTCTTTTTACTCTCCCCTAGGTATTCTGAAGTGACATTTCTTGGAGCAGTTACTGCCTTGTTAATATCTATTCCTAAATGCTAGCAAAACAGAAGAATCTGCTCTCTAATCCTGGGACATCATTATTAATAATCTCAAACCCAGAACCTCGAGTCCCTGTCACAGAAGGACCTCTGAACGTTGGTCTATCGTCTGGCAAAACAAAAGAAATGCTACTGCCACTGAGCACAGAGACAGGGGGTCTATGGCATTTAGAGATCAGAAGTATTTTATAAGCATTAAGGCCATAGTAGCACAGCCGAGGAGGAAGAGGAGGGCAGACACCTGAGCAGACAGGAAACCGGGAAAGTGGATGCTTTCCCAACACCAGGAACGGCCATAAAAAAGGACCCTCCCTGAGGCAAAGAGTGGTTTAGTTGCACAGACCTGGCTATAGCCATTAGGGAAAAGAAAAAAGCATAAGCAAAACCCACTACAAATTGGTGATTTTTTTTTCTTTGTTTTTTGCTTTGCGGTGGTTGGATTTTCTTTTTTGTTTTCCCCTGTAATCTGCACACACTAATGCTGTGATTCACCTGTGCTACTCAGATGCACATCTGAGCTAGCTGCTCCAGATGCCCTTCACAGTCAAGGAGGAACAGCTCTAGAGGGCAATTAATCTCATCTTAAGGTAGATATCTAAGAGCAGATAAAATAGGCAGCTTTGGTCTGAGATTTCTCACCTTCAGATACAACAGGAACATAGGGTGTTGAACACAGACATCAGCCTCTCAAGTGAGACAAGGTAAATCTCACTCTGATTATGAAGAGGTGTGTCTCTGGCACCATCTACAAACAATGCCTGGACTCCTGCATTCCGCCACCCTTTACTGGGGACCTGAACACAGCAGAGCCCTCACTGTGAGCAGACCACCTCCTCTGACCTTTTGAGGGGGGAGGTACCTCCACACAATCTGCCTTTCCTGCCCTGGTGAACAACTGTGTCATCCTGCACAGGTCAGAAAAGCCCCACTAAGACTTTACGGACTTGCACTTCAAGTATGAGAGTGTGCTGCAGAGCTGTATGACCAGACTGGACTTCATCAATTGGCATGAAATTACTACTGAACTCAAGTGTTAACAGGGATCAGGGTTTTATAGACATGCCCGGAAGATGCTCTAGGAAGTCATCATTAAGCATGGCCAAAAATCCACCCTTTGACTAACACCCATCACAAGCGCCTCACTTGATGCAGGTTTTACAAGAGGACTTGTTTTTAAAAACTACTCCCCTCCCTACATTTCTCTGCTCTCAGCCAGCTCTGACGGATGCTTGTACAGGCACAGTAACTACATGTCACTAAGATCTCATTTTAAGTGTGGACTCTCACATTTGTTTGAGGACCTGTTCTGTAAACCAGAGCTGGGAGGTCATACAAAGTCTGCCAAGACTACCAACAGGTATTCTGCATTCAGTACAAGAAAAGAATAGTCAGTTCTCTAACAACAAGGGCACGTGTTCTTAGAAGGGCTGCCAAGTTCATACCAGTTTTAAAACATTACCCTGACCTCATCTACACATCATGACAGACCTCAGCACCTGAGTCTCAGAAGCTCCTTTGAGATCCATAAAGGGAGTGCAACACTTCAAGCAGAGATAATTAAAGGGCAGAAAGGAAGAAAGGGAAGGAAGAGACAAAGCTGGTTCCATGGTTTTCAAACTAGAGCTTTAGTATTTATAATGATACTGGATTAAAAATAATGCACAGCTAGCTTGAAATGCAACAAGGAAAGGCCATTTAATTGAATCCAGCAATACATGGATATGAATAACTTTGCACCATAGATCACCTTTTTATCTTCAAGATACTCGATGTTTGCTGTGTTATATCCATCTCGCTGGCCATGGCTTAAGACCCTAAAACGACGGACACCAACTGTATCAACAACTGAGCGCCCATCAGGAAAAAACTTTACGTCCCTGATCTCTAATATACAGCCATGATCTGCAAATCTGAAATGACAGAAGGGCATAAAAGTGGAAGTCATCAACAAGCGTTTATACACATCAGGACAAATACTGGGCCTAATTCACCACTTTTTATTTGAAAGAGGATCCTTCTTTGGTGACAACACATTTCTGCTTATTCATATTAGCCACACAACCCCCACCCTTTCTGCCTTCCCTCAGAGGCCCACTGCAACAGCATCTTTGGAGTGTAAATATTTGGGGGGGTGGGAGGATTGGGAAGGGACAGGAAACTAAATGGAGCATGTTTCATGCTGGGAGTTGCCAGCTGCTAGTGGCAAATTCACACGGTTTTCAAACAAAACAAGACAGGTAGAGATACCATGAGGAAGTCCAGAGACTGAGAAGTAAACACAGGGCTGGGAAAGCTATCCCCCTGCTCTGAGGTGTAAGCAGAGGATTACAGGTGTTAGAAGGAAAAGGCTTCTATATAGCAAGATTTTTCTTGCACTTGTACAACTTAAGGTAAAAAAAAAAAAAAAAAAACAAAAACAAAAAAACACCAAAAACCAAAACAAACCCAAGCCCCACAACCCACCAAACAACAACAAAAAAAAACCCAAATACCCTCTTTACAAAAGGACATTTGTATCGTAGGCATAGGTATTAATCACATCCTGGAAACAAGCATGCAACAAATTTTTACTTTAAATTATCGGGCTTACCTACTCTGCATTTGTGCAGTAGTGAGTTCACTAGAGAGGCTGACTGCACAGTGACTCTTCACCACAACACATAGATCTGCTAGCATTTGCAGCTCTGCACCTCAGCCTACTGCTGAGCAGGAGAATGCATTACATATCATAGTCTCATCTCAAGATACCAAATCCCTGCGGGGTCTGATCAATGTTTCATCAGGGAAACTCTTGTTTTACCAGGGCTTGGCTATTGCTTACATCAGAGTGATAAAGAAACAGTAACACTTCAGGGAAATTACTCCTGTTTCTACTCTACCAGAAATCATGGGTTTGGGAGGGGAAAAAAAAAAAAAAAAGGGTGACCACTGTGAACAACTGTTCTCTCCTGGCCATTGTACAGAACAAATTTAGGAAGAGCAAGAAGAGTACAGCTGCACACAACTAAGCCCTAGTGCTCTACCAGTTGGATCAGAAGTAAGTTTATTACAGCAATATCAGACTAAACACTATTTAAACAGCTACATAACAATTTTTTAAATTAAGGATTTTAGTGACATTCATACCAAGTTTAGAAATTAATGTATAAGTGATAGGGGTGGGGGATGTTGTCATTCTTTGATGTTACTTTTGGATAGAAAGTGACTTTAATCAAAGAGAGACAAGAGAGCACCTGGACATGGGCATAAAATGTACTGGCCCATTAAAAGTTTATAAAGAAGTCTTCCCCGAGTTTTAATTTAAAATTAAGAAATAAACCAGAGGAAGGTAATTAATTGAACATGTATTGTCACTCTCTTTTTCAAGGGACGTATGTATCTCAGCCTTTCACATCCATGTCTTAGTAGATGAGGCAAACAAGTTTCCATACTTTTTCTATTCCCAGTTGATTTTGCAATTCTGAATAAACAAAAGAGCTGCTTTACTTGTGTAAGAAGCTACAACAGCCTGCCAGGTGTCTACATATGCAGGCTTCCTGTGTTTCAGTGTTTGACTTCAGTACAAGTTACCATGCTTAAAATGTTTAATTATTTCAGTAACTCAAAACAGACATGAGATAAAAATCTATCCATACTGGCTGCATTTTAAAATACCCTCTATGACACTATCTAATAAATCAATTCTTGTGGTTTTGGGATTGTAACCCCTTGGCCGTCTGTATTAGACCTGACTCCAAGTAACTTCAGGTCTTCCACAAGCCTTCACAGACGTAAGCAGAGTTATCACTGATGTCCTAGGGTCACTTTGTCCTCACAACCATTTTCTTCCAGAAAATTGATAACAGTCCTGGAAGGGACTGCTGTTGGAGCCTGAACTCCACCGAGTGCAGCACCGATAACATGTCAAATGGCATGAAACACAGCCAGAGCTGACTGGAAGCTGCAGCATCTCCTGTATTCTTTGTGCCACCCTATCGTCCAGTCTGGGAGAAAAAAAAAAAAAACCTGAACTGGACAAGGAAAGGCTGCCAACCCCCAGTATGACTGCCCTCCTCTCAGCTCCAGTGACGATCACCTACAAAAATGCTGCTCCTGAGGATACCTATCTAATATGCTCTCAAAAAATTCCCACGCTGGTCATCCACTCTACTGTTTGCATCATGCCAATGTATCTTCTAAAGTCAGCAACTATTTATTACATTTCATAAGGTAGACCTCTCTTAAGACCTCCTCTTTTTTTCCCCACAAGCATCTTCGTATCACCTTCACCCCAAAACCTATTATCTATAAACGACTTAAAAACCTGAAGGTTCTCATCTAATGACTAGTATTCAGTCTCTACATAGGGAGCTGGAAACACACCACAAAAATAAACTAAAAGTAAGATAATGAAGAAATACAGTGTAACCCACTCACTGTAGATAGTTTAGACTTGCAACACAGCACTAAAGACAAACATAAAAATTCAACATTCAGCAGTAAAACAGGCTTCTTAGCCAAGGGTATACTTTGTCTCACTCAAGTGATACCACCTATGCAGGAAAGCTATGCAAGGTTTGGATTTCTTTTTTTTAACTGAGCAGACAAGAGGAACAACCTCATCCAGACAGTCAGCTTTTGCTAGAACAAACAGGCTAGAAAGCTTTCCAACTACACAGACAATTAAGTGCTATTTTTGGAGCCCATAGTAGCAGGATGAGTTGTATTCCTGCCATCCATCCCACAGAAGAGCAATAAAAATTACATCTTTGTGTTAAAAGGAATGTACAAAACTAAAAACATTCTCAGCTCATCTCCTTACCCTTTTAATTCATCAGCTAAGCACATGCCAAACTGCTTGGTACCAGTTTCCATGCATCTTCTTATCATTAGACGATAACGAGGTTCAAAGACATGGAGTGGGCAAGGGATGGTAGGGAAGGCCATGGTACATACGAAGATGGGAACATCTTTATTTAAACTGCAAGATAATTGTTAAAAATTAAGTTAATCTTTTTTTCTGGGTACTGCTATATTCAGCATAAACCCTTAATACGACACTGAGTCTAGTGGTTTCTTTATACTCTAAACATGCACCTGATCAAAGTTTGTCCTTTTTACAAGCAAACATATTTCAGGACTCATTCTGTTAGTACATTAAAGGAACAATCCCTCTCATCTATCTTTCTAGAGGAAAAATCAGGAAATAACAGCCAACTTCCCAAATGTGTGTATATCAGTACTTAAATATAAGTAGCGAGATTTTGGTGATAACTTTTTATAGTAATACAGTACCTAAGAACTAACCATGTTTGAAGCAAGGTGGTAGAGAACTCAGTAAAGCCCTTTCATTTTGAAGAAGCCCAATAATCCTCATGTTCGCTTTTTCAGGCTTGATTGCATGTTTTCTTTCTCTTTTTAGCCAAATTGTAGCACAAGATCCACAAGTCACTGACCACACTGAATACTTGAACTTCTCCTGACCTGAAGTATAACCCATTTATAATTGGACTTCTACTCCCAGAAAACCCGTTATAACTTTTAAAGCTATTATATTGTTTCAGAGAAAAAAAAAAAAATATCTTTTTTACGAATATTGTTGTGCCTCTCTACCATCCAAGCATATTGTTTCTTATTTATCTGCAACAAACACGTCAAACACACAAACATCTGGCAGGTTCATCTACAATTCATTCATTTTGTGCATTTTCATAAGCAAATGAAGCTTCTTCAGTAATTTAGATGAAAGATATATTTTTATAACAGCTGTCAGTAGTAAAAACAGAGCCTACTTTGACAATTCCTTCATTTCTTCCTCATAAACTTTCTTCCTTTCAGATAATTCCTCTGGCAAGTAACGGACTATCAGTTCTTCTGTAAGGACAGTCTTCTTGTAAGTTCTGCTTGCCAGAAACTGCAAGGAAGAGTCAATTCCTAAGTATGATTACAAGAAGTCAGTAACAGCTCTTCCTCCCAATCTATCCCCTTTCCTCATGCCAAACAGCACATTAGTTCAGGACCATACCAATCCTTCCTTCTTTCCAGCCTTCAGATATCAAAACTTCTACTTTAGAATACGAGGTTCACTCCAGTGCCCATTTAACTACAAACCCATGCTCTTTTTTTGGCAGAAGTTGTACTACCACCAAGAAAAGGCAGGCCCTCCTAGCTTTTGCAGAAGATACATCTATTATTTTCACCTAGAGCTGCCAGGTTACAGCTCCTCAAAAGTACTCCACATACGAGACACGTTATGTCTGCAGGAGCAGAAGTTTTGACCAAGGAATGACCATTCCTCATTCAGCGCAGGTAAAGATACAGACTGAAGAGGTGGTAAGAAGAGGGCTATGCCTGGGACTCCCCAGGCACGAGCCCGATGCGATACTGGAAGACTCTATTTGTTTAAGCACCAGCAAACCCCACTTGTCTTCCAACAAACTACAAAACATATTCGGCACCAAATGAGGTCTGTGCATGGCTTGATGCTGCAGGTACTACGGTGTTGTTTTGGTCTGCGAGTGGAGTACGGAAAACCCCCACATACATGCTTTCAGAAGAACAAAGCTTTGTATTTTCTTGTTAAGTAGGGCAAGGACATACTTACTTCTGACAACTTTTCTTTGCACAGTGGGCAATGCGGATTATGGTCAAGGCAACGCTCAAGGCATTTGAGGCAAAAGGTGTGTCCACAGGGAGTGGTAACAGGTTCATAGAACAACCTGAACATGAAAACATGGAACAAAAAAGCTAAGCTGCAAACATAAACAATGCAGATTCCCCAACTGTGGAAAGGAGTGACTAGATCCAGCCACCTCTTCCTTTCCTTCTTTTGTATAAATCACAGGTGGCAGTTTTATCTAAGGATATAAAAAAGGTTTTAATTTTTAGAAGTGGTAAACAATGGAGAAAACCATCCATAATGGAGAAAACCACATCTGTAAAGATTCACCAGATGCAAAGTTCAGTAAGAAGGAACAGAGTAATAATTTAGACATTCTTTGGCAGGTTTCCCTTCTGACACCACAAAAACTTTTTTTCAGAAGCTAGAAAGGCTTTCTGATCTTAATCCCAGGTCAATGCAGTCATACCTCATGCAGAGGGAACACTCAAAGTCCGATGCATCCACCAGAGTTTTTGGTACCTCTCCTGAAGTGATGATTGTGTTTTCAGGTAAAACATCTGCATCTAAGTATAGTTAAGAAGAAGATTACAGTAAATATTGAAGTATTACTGCAGTTTCAGATGCTGTTTAAGTTGTTTTTCCATAAAGAACCTAATTTCTCTCTCTTTTTTATTTGAAGTTTTCCTCCAAATAAACATATTTCCCTTTTAAGTTTTAGACTTTCTGGCAGAAAATCTTTTGGAGAGCAGAGGATGATGTCTATGGCCAGAGAAAGCACTTTAGAGCTGAACACCCGTGATTTGCTTTTCCAAAAATGGTTGGGTTTGGGTTTTTTTTAAAGTCTAGTTTTTAAAATACTCTACTATTGCTTTCCCACTGCCATCACCACTCCCACACCAGCCAGGCCAGATGTTTTAGAGTACACCAAGTCCAGAATTTAATTTGTTTACACACAAACTAGTTCATCAATGTTTATTACAGATTTTTCAGCAGAAGCAATTTTTCTTACAAGTATTAAAAAAGCTTATGCTCTTCTAGACTAGGCTGCTGTGGAAATCCCACATTTCAGTCAGCTTAAAGTTTAAGGAATACTGGAGCTGCATTAGCTAATACTGATTTCACCAGCTCAGCACGCTGCAAACACAAAGACAAAACACTTCACTTAAAATTCTGCCCACCCTAGTTTTTGGGGCTGGTATGTCTCCCTGTAGTTAACAGGCATAAAAGGGTATGGGCTTCAAACTTCACAGCAGTAGCATCTAAGTTCAAGAGCTATCAGCTTGAGCTTCTTATGACATTTATACAAACAGATTCTGCAACTTCTTTTACAATCTGCATCTTTGTTGCCCAGTGAGAGTTGCAACAGAGCCATGAATGCTGCCTCCACATCCTTTTTATTAGCCAAATTCTTGACCATTAAAAACAAACGCTCAGCTTTTTATGTTAGGTTAAAACACTAGGATGTTTTGTTAAAGGATAGCTTATGTTCAGCATCTGGTTTATCTCAAGCACAGACAGGACAGGGGAGAGGGCACTGGTGTTGAGTGGCCTACAAAGAAAAACAGTGTTATCTTTAACCTACATCTCACATGTTAGCATTTAGTAATAGCAAGAACCTAACTGCGTTAATTCTGCAAATAGTAGCATGGCATTGGGACCTAGCACAGACCAGAAATTAATGGTTATGGGTAAAACAGGATCTCTGGCCTTCGCTGTGAAGGCACAGGCGGGTCAGATTTCACAATCTATTTACTCAGTCTGCAGTTCACAGACACGTAGAGGGTTTTTCCCTTCACAGCAAGGTGATCAGCAACTGGCCGTACATTGATCATTTGCAGAGGTGGCAGACAGACAGCAGCACTTGAAGACTTAATATTTCAAGGCAGAAGTCAGATTTGTCAAGGAGGTGTGGCTTGGGTCTTTTTTTTCCTTTAAGGGAAAAAATGCACACTAGTATATCAGCGGTTTCAAAGTCCCTTTTAACCAATTATTTTACCACTCAGTGCAACACATCGCCTTCAGCATTTTTATCCTCCACTCTGGAGGTCTTTGTTAGAAGCTTGAGAAGCACAGCAATTGTAAGCACAGCTATCAAGTAACAGAAAACTGGGGGGGGCTTATTACCCTTTAAAAGGATTCTTTGTTTGCTTGGAATATTTAATGTCAACTTGCATGTGACTGTTTCTGATGCCAGTTAAAGATTAGTTTCCAGGCTTACTGCATATCTTTCCTTCATATAGAAAAACAATGAAGTACATGTATACCTCAGAGACCTAGAAAATGGAAACGGCACCAGCAACACAGACTAAACTGCTAGTGGATTACACATTAGACATGGCCCATATGAGAAAGAAAAATAATGTTTATTGAATGACTTGAAACTGTTCTGGAAAAAGGTAAATAGGCTGTTACAGCAGAGACAGACACACCAGACAACAAAATATTATTCCAATCCCTGCAGGGAATGTTTCATTGACACCTAAAAAAAAAGGGGGGGGAGGAGGAAAAAAGTAGTTTACCATTTTTCAGTACACGCAAAATAAATTCCCTTTCTAAGTCACAACACAAACCTTTTTTAGGCATCTTATTGGGGACATCCAAGCTTTGTAAATCCCTCGTATCACTGGACAGCTTTCTTTTTAAGCCAACCCCAGGTAAACTGGAGAGAATAGCTCCCAAAGACTTCTTGTTATCTTCAAAATAGAGATCCAGAACATGATGGGAAACAGGAGAATCAGTGCTTCTAAATACATCAGAGTCTTGGGATGGGGTTTTTGTTAACCTGAACACAGTATCCTAAAAAAAATTAACAACAGTTATATACATCATGAGACAATTTTGCTTTGTTTTTTCTATTAGTTGTATATCTCGGCAATAGAACCGTGTCCCCACAATGGACTTAGCAAAGGAGAAAGGTCCATATCAAAGAAGGCCACTCTCCAGGACAATAAAATAGAGCCACTTCTCTCCCTACAGCTCCTGTCTCTAGAAATTATGTTCTTGTCATACTAAAATCCTGAGTGGAAAAAAACCACCCACAAATATAATCGACCCCCACATGAAGGCATCACATTATTTTCTGAAGAAAGAGTTTTACTCTTTTATTTTTCTGAGGAAGTACATCTCAACAAGAGATCCAACAGCAATGGAGAAAACAGGCTTACCATGAAAGCGCCTACATGAGTGCACAGAAAGACAACATCACACAGATCAGGCAGATCCTTGTGTTACTTTTGGTATTTTTATGTCGAACGTTTTTTACTTTACCTTTGAGGACCCAGCAATAGAGCTATCTTCTGCAGCTGACTGTGTGTTTATGCTACTCAGAAATGCAGGTTTCAATCTTGTATGGGATGTTCGACTAGAGAAAGGTGCTGTTAGACTATCATGCACATTTTCAAAGGCTGGGAAAAACATCTCACACATTATCTAGTCAATTAGAGAGAAAAAAAGAAAATATAATAGTAATTATGGTACAGATATTTATGTTTGTACAAACAGATACACAAACTTCACAGCTTCTGGATGCCAAGAAGCTTGCAACACCCAGGACATCCTGCATTCCCCAATGCCTACAGGAAACCTGAAAGGCAGTCCCCACAACCACAGACACATCCCAAGGTGCTCTTCTGGTCTCCACCTCCCTCCCCAAAGGCCTCTGCTCCCTAGGAGCACCCAGAGATGTTGCGTC
>NW_010124683.1:0-27500 GCF_000699245.1 Pterocles gutturalis
GCCTGGCTGCTGGGCTGGGGAAGGAAAACTGAGGGGAGCAAAACAAGCACCCCTCAGAAAAGCTTAGGGAGCTGGGATGGGTGGGAGGACTAATTAACAAGGAACTATACACCAGGTGGACTAAATAAAAATAAAAAAAAATATGTTTTTCTGAGAGAAGCAGGTGAAAGGAGAGAAAATCAGGGCTGCTGTGAGTGGGAGGGGTGTGTTTTTCCCCTGATAAATCGAGCGTTCTCAGGTGGTGTAACTCCCGGGAGACCGGGAGAGGCTGGGCAGGGGTTGGTGTTAAAGCCTGATAGGAGAACCCTCCTCTGACCACAGCAACAGCAAAACTTTTCAGAGGAGTGTTTGTCGTGTGGACTTAATTCAGCATAGTTTTAGCTTTGGTATATAGACACAAACTGTTTTTTTTAATAGGAAGTCAAAATTACTAATATCTAATGGAGCAATAAAGCAAAATTTCCAAAGAATACAGCTGTGAGAAGCATCAAGACCAATAACTTGAGGAATTATATTTTTTTTTCCCTACTCTGGCTAATCATTTATTATGAAAGAGTGATGAGAAGGCTGATTTGCATGAGAAGCACCCTTAGGATAATGCAACATTTTGTTTCACACTTTTCTAGGTTCAAAAAGCTTAGTGAAGTTGTTTTCCAATAGTTTTCCACTCTCCTGCACCTCTGAATTCCTGATAGTATCAAGCTGTGGGAATGCCCAAATGTCACAAGGCAGGCAGTTCTTCCTGTTTTGTTTTGGTTTTTTTCACCTAGGCAGAAGTGGTATTTTCTGAAAATGTTGTAATATTTATCACTCACATTATAAATAATTTTATAAATATAACATTTCATCTTTCAGACGCTGTCAGACAGGGTGAGAGATGAGGAGACCTTCAGTCCGGCTGAATAATTTGCCCCCGGCGTGTGCTGGAACTCAGACAAACAGGATGTTTTATCCCCAGTTTATGGATAGAAAAATTGAGGCGAGGAAGTGAAGGCATTCATTTTTCAAGGGTAGAAGTGCTCATTTGTAAGCAGGCAATTTAGGCTTGAACTTTTTTTTTTTTTTCACCCTTTTTTTGAGGAAAAGCACCGTGTACATACAGTTCCCATTGAAATTACATTTGAGGCACCCAAGCAGAAAGACTTTGGCCATACTCTTTTGGGGTCCTGCAGCCCTAATCCCATGTTCTAATTGGCCAGTAATCTGTGGACAGATATTGTAACAGTTCCTTTAGAATATTTTTCTACTTCTCACTCATTTGCATACTAATGGCATAAAAATAGGCACTTCCTGCCAGTAATTAGTTGGAGCCCAGAATTTAAAGAAAGAAAAAGACCACAGCATTATGGTAGATGGATGGTACTGAGGAAGCTGCAAAAAAGAGTCACTTCTCCAGTGCTCAGAGAGTGCCTTTAATTTGGAGTTCAAGGCTGGCAACTCTGTTACCTCTGTGTGACAGGGATTAACTGTTTGCTTGGCCTAATAATTTTGCCTTTAATGAGCCCCTCTAACTGTTTGCATGGCAAATCACTCGATCTGTCCTGCCTCCAGTCTTGCTGCTGTAAAGGTTTTTTGTTTTTTTGTTGTTTTTTTTTTTTTTTGCCTTTTTCCCAGAAAGAATAATGCTAGCAATGAAGTCTGCACTGAGAGCGTAGTTCCTTGTGGAGCACCGTGATTCAGACCAGCACAGGGTCTGCTCGAAGGTTCTTCACCTGATGAGGCACCGTGCGACTCAAAACCACGTCATGTCACGTGAAGCTCTGGGTTAAAAGAGCCTGTTGAGAGTTTCGGGGATCTATACGGGGCTTCTCACATATAGGTCATAGGCTTGAGTGCAAACCACGTTGGTGATAGCTGGAAACTTCCCCCTATGACAGCAACATAGGGAGCTTTTGTTTAACATATCACCTTTTTCAGTCAAACATGCAGCGTAAGAGTTTTCTACGTTGTAGAAATTTCTCCATTGCTGCTCTACTGGTGGTGTGTAAGGCAAGGTGAAACATGGAAGCCTGGAGTTACCCATCTAACCCTGAAGAACAGTGATGACTTCAATGAGGCAGAGTAACATGTATTTCGCTACTTTCATTCCCCTAACTTCTCTGGAAATGAATATTACAGATTACATTCTCCAGGGCTATCGAACTGACACCTTCAGCAAAGAACTAAATACAGAAACTCTTCCCATGATATCACTTGGAAGAAATTTCAGCAATTACTCTTTGCCATCCACAATCAAACAATACTGATCTCCAGCGATGCAACTTAAAAGCTCATGAGATGAAACTACAGTTAATTATATACCTTCAACTTACTTACCTATTCCAATAGCAAAGTAATTATTAATGTAGTCATCTCTCTACTACATTGACTGTAACTATTAGTTTCCTTAGAGCCGCTGCTCTTGGAGAATCATGGGATGGACGCAATCAATGAGGTCTCTAGACTCATTGTACCATTCAACAGTACCATTAAGACTCTAAGTGACCTGTGAGACTGCAGTTGAGATGAGAGGCTGCAGTATGGAGAGGAAGCTCCTCCATCCCTTCAACACTCACCATGTAAAATCCTTTTCCAAGGGCAGCTTTTTGTAGCTGCTCCTTCTCTGGGTGAGCAAGGCTACGGTTTGCATTGCAGTCTAATTGGTATAGCACTCACCAAGGAACCGGGAGATTTTGGTTGAAAAATCTTTCACCACTTGGTAAGAATCAAAAATAATGTCTCCCCTGTCTCATGATGAGCTCTTCTGCTCTGGGTCAAGAGGCGGAGAAGGGAATGAAACTTCTTCTGAAGCTGGCGATGAGCTAGCGAAAGTAAGCCTGAGTTTACACTGCAGTAGTCCAGGCAGTCAGTGGGGACCATCCTCTTGGTTTCAGACTCCACAAGAAAATCTTTTTCCACCTTTCTTAAAACCTTTTCAATTCCCTTTCCCTCTCTCCATCCCACTTTGTTGCTAATCTTCATGTCGAGCATGTATGCAACTCTGTTGTGCTGAACACAAAAGTGAAATTGTGTCATGGTTGTTTTTTTTGTCTCTAAAAGCAAACCGTGTGAAGCTTATATCCAGCAGAACTATATTACCAGAAAGTATTTTCCTGAAAACTTTGAGACTCTAGCTTATTAAAGCACAGATCCTTAAGATGATTGGGTCTATTCCATTAGTAGATTTATAAAGTGTGCAGACTGGGTAAACAACAGTGACAGCTTGGGGAAGTGTATGCACCTGTTTATTAAAAAGACACTAACAAGGGCAAATCTAAAATAAGAACATGTACCACAACCCAATTTTCAGCAAATTTTTATGCATGCCTACACTTAAGGTTACCAATGTTATTGGCAATTTCTCTCTCTCTTTTCTCTCTCAGAAGTATGCGGCAACTGATGAGCATGGAGCATCTGTGGCAAAGGAAAAAAACACCGTCTTCAAATTTTGAGGAGCAAACATGACCCTTTCTGTTTCTACTGTTTCCCACCCACATTCAGTTGGTGTGAGAGAAGAAGGAAAAATTTAAAAAAAAAAAAAAAAAGCAGAGATATTTTCTTTGCATGGAAGGACCAAAGAACGTATTGTTTTCTCAAATCACAAGCAAGCACGTTCATCACTGTTTTTGCTCTACATCAGTGAGTTTTCTATATTTTACTGGTATATAGCTTAGAAGAGGTCATGTTTGTAAAAGTCCCTCTGCAGAAGGGAGTCTTCTGTTTGGATGTATGCAAATTCTACAGCACTTCTGCGACTTGTAATTTGCAGATATGTATAAGCATGTGCAAAATGGAGATTAAATGTGTATATGCAAGTTTGCAGAATGAATTAACCAAGAATGTACAAAACTACAAATGCTTTGTTAAAATTTGACTCTAGAAAGATCTATGAGCTAGCCTTCTCTAGCAGCTTTCACTCAAGGATGCTAAATACGCTTCATTGTTATTGTTAATTAGTAAGTTCTAAGATTTACATGATAATATTATTCCCCCAGAACAGCATTTAAAAAATATATCCCGATCTTGCAAGGACCTGTCAGTACTTATGCCTATTCCCAATTGCTTTAGTGATGCTTTCTATGAGCATAAAGTGCTGCCAGCCTGGAGCCCCTCCAGGATTAGATCTTAATCTCCAGAGATACGTAAGTGCTACCATCTCCTTTTTACAGATTGAAAACTGGAAACTGCATGTGTAAATGCATGCCAGTTTACATGTAAGGTCAAGAATGGGGTAAATAGTCAAAATTTAGGCTCCAGACTTGTGAAGTGCATCACACATGATTCATAGCATCCATCCCTCAAACACATTTAATTCCTTTTATTATCATGAACTGAAGTGAAGGGCCTTTGAATGGTTCTCACAATACAGGAGGCAAAAAAAAAAAAAAACCCACAAAAAAACAGTCTTTTATTTCAATATACCTTTTACAAGAGCTGGGTACAATAGGATGTGATTATTTTAGAAACAATAAAAATATCTACTATCTTCCTCCCATGCTAGGTAGAATAGTCTGAAGTATTTTTGCTTTGTAATTTTCTAAAACGAAGAATTCTGATTTAACCAAACCTCTTCAGAAGGAAGCTGGCTGATATTATCTTACTTCCCTCTTTTCTTATTGTGGAATTGTTGAGAGAATGCCAGTTGTTGCTACTTGTCATCACAACTTTCTAGTCCATAATCTTGCTCATTAAAGACAATAAATATTAACCAGAAGACTGCTTAAAAACTGACCAATATGCAGAATTTGAGCACATAGGTAATAACACAATGACAATATAAATCTAGGTTTGTACTCGTTACTTAATTGCACATGCATATGTGCACATAAATCATGCCTTCTGAAAAACAATTCTCCTTTATTTTTATTCAGCAAAGTTTTAAAAATGTTTTTTCTCAGATATTGAGCAAATGAACATCTCTGCTTCTCTTTCAGGGGATTACAGCAAGAGTCATTGACACAAGGTATTGCCCAAAGTGGGAAAACCGGGGACTGCAGTATGAAATACAATGCCAACATTTATGATCACTAAGATACTTTCAACTCTGAACAGAAAGCCTATTTTGTCCCACTTGCATGGTATTAAAAGCCTGCAAGGTGCCATGTTTGCCTCTGAACTGGGTTAATGGATCCTGAGGGCAGCCGTCCCAGCAATGGCACGTAGTAAGGGATCCGCACAGGTTTCACAGATGCGCGGCGCTGAGTTGCTCTGCTAATGTACGGACGATTCCTCTCTGGGGTATACTTTGATTCTGGGTTTCAGAGGGGACCCTTTCAGTATTCCTAATGATGTTTTTGGCTACAAAGCCTGGCAATGTTATAGATTTATTGTGGACTCCCAAGAAATGTAGCCTAAAGAGCTGTAGCAAAAGACCTCATACCACTGCTGCCCGCTGCTCAGAAAGGCAAAGGTAGGAGTATACCCCCAAAAAAATAAACTCAAGCTCTGTGAGCAGATTAACAAAGCTGTTTGCTATTATGGACAAAAGCTGCAGGGAAAAAAAAAATGAAAAGGAAATGGGCTGTATTACTGTGAGTTGGCACAGAAACGAAATACCAGGCTGCAATTTATGTATAGTAATTGTTCGCGAAGCATTCTTTGGGTTTTGATAGTGACTCATTGTGTTCTTTGTGACCTTTGATGTACAGGATGGGCTGCTAGAAGACAGAGGAAGCCACAGTAAGACTATAAAACTTTATTAACTTAAGATTTTGTTGTTTTGTTTGGGTTTTTTTGTATTACTCACTTATCATAGGTAGTATCTCCAGACAAGACTACCAGAGATATTTACCTTGAGTCCTCGTGGTTTTTGCTGTCTCTCCCAGGCTTTTACAGTTGAAAAAAACAGCTCTGGTTCAGCTGAAAAATAGCTTTGGTTTTGAAAAGGAAATTTGTTAAACAATTGCTTGATGACGTTGATTACTGAGTTCTGAAAAATAAGATAACTGATGGAAATACTACTGTGTCAGCAGCCCAGGTAATGAGTGGTGACAGGCACTGTACTATGCAGGACAGATGGAAAAGTTATTGAGAAGATATTCTTCTGAGTATTTTATGTTTTAAAGAAAATTATGGAAAAAGCCTTCCATAGAGTCATCAGAGTTGACACAACAGACTCTTCAGCACCGTTAAGTTCCATTATGTAAATCCACAGTGATGTAAGCCAGACACTGTCAAGTTTGATACGCCCCAAATTTGACCTAATTAGCCATTTGGTTGTTACTTTTTTCAAAGCTTGTGCAACTCGGCTCGGTTCAGGATATAGATGCTAATTGAACATGTAACCTACAGGTGCTAAAGAATTCTTACAAAAGAAGGTCTATCCTGTTAGGAATGCAAGCCAAGGCTCAGGGTCATCAGCTCAGTTAGCGGGGATGGGAGTAGAAATCCCATCTACAACTCTCTTCACATGACCGTTTTATTTCCAGGAGCGAAATTCAAATCCAGAATAAATCAGTGCAATCTAGTAGATATTTGCCAACTGAAGCTGCTCCAGCTTCAGACGGTTGAAGAGGGAAAGAACGTTTCCTTAAGCTTTTAAAAAGCTGAGACTGTGTAATACAAAGCCTGGTTTACTCTACCCCCCCAGTAACAAAGATAATCCTGTGCACATCACAGCTGAAATTTTCTCTCGTTCATAGATCCGCCACCTGACATCCAGCCTGCTCATTTGGAGGTGACTACTGCTACACGACTTGCTCCAGGTTTTGCCTTTCACGTTTCCCATCGCTGTCCGTGTGTCCCCAGCCTGAGCTCATCTCCTTTACACTCAAGTTCTCTCCCCACCTGTTCAACAGGCAGGAATACAATAACCTTTTGTCGTGACTACACCTTGGCCCAGATGCCTTAATGTAAACACTCTATCTCGTCTGCTGTTTCCCTGCAATCCCCTAACCCAAATGAAATGAGATAAAAAGAGCTGCACAGCCTCTGAGTTTCCTGGCTTTTATCTTTTTATACCAAAGCCTTTGTGTTAATTTTGCATAGCTATTTTTACACAAGGAATAATATCCTGAATTACTGCTATCACGTGCACTTAAGAATCCCACCTCAACGTCCTCAAGTCATCTGGCAACCTGATAGTGTTTCCTGCTCCCTCCCTCACATCAGCGCTGCAGAGAGCCTTGCTAAAAGTTTCACATCTGAAAAAGCAGATGATTTGGCAACACCTTCCTATAGATCTTTTTTTTTTTTAAAAAAAAAAAAAAGAGAAATGTGCCTGTCTTTGAGTAAACTTTTCTTTCCAACTGTTCTTTTTTGTCAGCTTGCCAGCTCCACTTTTAGCATTGTTCTGCAGAGATTGCTGTAAGGAAAAAAATGAAAGAGAAGAGAAAGGTAGAGAACTGGGGGAAAGGGAAAAGGGTTCAGAGGGCATTTAAAGCCTGGGGAGCCTAGCATGGGAAGGGAGATAGGCTTAGGAAACAGGGAATAAAATGGTGGAATGAGAGATAAAACAAGAACATAAAGGATAAGGGATTAGAGAGATAAGGAGTTCAAGAGATGAAATGTGAATAAAGGAAAACAAGAAAAATTAGGATGAAAGGAAAGAAGTGACAGGAGTAAGACATGTAAACAATTAACTAAGAAAATATTCTGTTTATTTTAGTGAAAGAAAATTATAGTATCTTTATTATTCCCTGGTTTACCAGTTCAGAGGAATTTTTCAAACTAAGAGCTGACATTTGGGTAGTATCACTGAACAAAGATAAATATAAGCCCTCCAGTTGTTAAATTTACCCGTTTTGAAATTGGTTGATTAATATGTCATTTGTGCAACTAAAATTTGGATAAGAAAACAAAAACAATAAAAAAAATTAACGGCTGCAAGACAAAGTGCGTATCTGGAAAAACTCTTCACAATATTTGCAGTTCCATCCATCAGCTCAGTGATAATCGCTCCAGCATAGAGGGACCAGCTCGCTGACACTCTGCTGCAGATTAATACCAGAGCTGAGAAGTGCAAAAATACTTGAAATCAGTGCTGGGTTCAAGTTTCAGCATTGTCGACTGACTAGCAGAAAATTTGCTCAAGATCACAATTTGTCTGTAAAAGAGTATTTCACAGTATGGTTTTTTCCCCATTTGGGTATTTATAAAATGTTATCAGGTCTCAGTTTCTGCCTGGTTTGCCTGAGCTGTTCACATAGGTCTCATAATGTGGTGGAACTTAGATAATATTGCTTGTTTTCCCTGACTGTCTGAATAGATATCACCAGGAAGCTGAAATTTAGTCAAACCCCCACTCAATTTCCCCCCGCCCCCCAGAAAGTCTGCTAGGCAGCATCAGAAAAACCCAGACATTTTTTCGTTGGTTTCAGTGCTTGACTCAGATAGGAGTCACCAACATCTTATTAACTAGCTTGGCCATCACCTCTCCCTTTCTAATACCCTTAAACTTACATAAAACAGTCCAAGTCTATAGGGAAAATATTCTTTGAGATCAGTTACTTGGTGTATGAAACCTAAAGTCTGCATATTCAGAAAAGAAAATTTAAAAGTCCTATGATTTGCTTGTTAATAGAAATAATTATTTTATTTTTTTATATATATTTTGGCAAGAAGTCATTAAGCCACTGCTTTTCAGGTTTTTCCCAGGCCTTTCCTGCCTTGACTGACTCTGTGCATCCCTGTATCCCTCCCCAACGTGCAACAGAAATGTAGGGCTATGGAGAATAACCCTACAAGTGCCATACAGCATTCTAGAGGCGGGATATCGACTTTTGCACAGATAGCGTGAGAAAACTTGACTTTACATCTCAGGAAGTCGAGAGGTTTAACTTTCCCCGTGGGGGGCTCTATTTGTGCTCATATTACAACCTCCCTTCCCTTTCTTGTATGCAGAAAGACATTTTGGAGCTCATGAGCCTTCTGAAGGTGCCCTGAGAAATGGAGCCAGAGCAAACAGGACCTTCTTCTGCTCCACAAAGGGCAGAACATCAGCAGACAGTGGTGAAATAATTTATTTTCTGTCCACCCTCTTTCTTGATTTCCTTCTGATGGGCTGAGATTTGGGTTGAGCTGTGGGGCAGTTCCATTAAAGCACAGGGTGTCCTTTGCCTGCAGCAGACACACAGCTCCATGGACTTATTGGGCTGTCGTGAAGGTGTTTGAAGACACACTCAAGATATTACATATCCCTTTGCCTTATATTTGATGGGACAATCCCATGACAGGATCTCTTCCTCCAAAGCGTCCACAGAGAATAAGAGAAAATTAAGCCTCTAATGAATGCTAGCCCTAACCCTGGTGCCATCCAGTCCTGTTAATTCTTTAAGAATAAGAGAAATCTTAAGATTTAGAAGTTTTGTTTCACTACAAAGCATGAGTTAGCCAATGGAAAGCTGGATTTGCTTAAAAGCAGAAAAAAAAACACATCAAAAGAACCCTAAAACACCCCTTGCATCCAACCCTGTGAACCCAAACTGAGCAGCCTAAAGCTCGAGAGAACTGTGGTAAGTAGTCATGTATCTACAGAAGGGGCCAAGCCCTAGATCCTCTGCTGAAGTATTTGGGGTGTTACAATGAGAAACTACCAATAACAAACAGCAATTTAAACATCCTAAATTACATACTGTAAAGTCTCAGCTTGCCAAATGCCTGAATGAAAAAGGATGTGAAAGAAGGGCTCTCCTTCATTCTAATTCAACCCAGATTCTGGGATTATCTGTTAAAAATAGGACATTTTCTATTCTCTAATAATAATAATAATAATTTTCCACAGACAGCTGTTGATGTGCCCATAGGTTCACAATAGCTCTTTCTGCCGTGGATTGTAATAACACTTTCTTCAACTATGTCTTTGAATTCAGAGCTGCACCAACCATTCACAGCGAACACTTGAATCAGTGAATTTCGGCTTTTATTCTGCCTCTAAATTATGACAAATGTTACTCGCAGACATTTGATATAAATAAACTTTGCCCAGCCGCTTTGTTCACAACATGTTTTTGCTGCAGTGTTTCAATATCCATTATTACCATTGCCCAACTGGTCACCTTAGTTGACCGGTGTTGTTTATTCTGGGAAAGAACCGGTAACCAAGAGGAAATCCATGACATGGAGCCACGATGGTCCGATGGATAAGGTGTGCACTGTTAAGTTAGGAGGAGCGAGATCACAAGACTAAAGAGGTTTTTCGGACTATTTTAATATTTCCTTTCCATTTCCCTTGACTCAGACCTCGCTTGTAACATCGCCATGAGAACAAAGAGGCCACTTGAACATTATAGGCTGAGGTCAAATTGAAAATTAATGATCTCTTATCACATTCAGACAAAGCTCCAGCTGCAAAGGGTGGGGTTGGGTGCCTTGCTAGTTTATTTAATTGCCACTGAATCAGGGATCTGAACAGGGCTTGCCTAGGGAGAGCTGCAAAAGATGAGCTCACATGCCATTTTCCCAGTCCCTCTGCCTGCGCCAGAGCCCGTCCTGGCAATCCTTTACGTGGCTGGGATCTTGGGTGAGAGCAAACGGCGTGCAAGTTTAATATCTTAATGAAACAAATGTCAGGCATTTGTTTTCTATGAATAAAACATCTTTGGCATAAACCTCGGTGAAAAACAAATTCCAGAAAGGTTGTAAATCAGAATTCAGCTTTCAGTGTGCTAAAATGTGTGTGTGAAAAATTATGCTGGAGAGCCAGCTTTATCTAAACTAAATCGTTTGGCAATGTCCTGTCAGCGCAGGAGAAAATGGATGTAATGTGCACATATGCACAAAGAGTGACTCAGAATGATGTGCAAGTGTTACTGTATCTACTCTAAAAGAAATACCTGGAAGTCAGGAAATAAGGCTCCGCGGTTCAGATTGTCTGAGGATAGATGTTTTGGTTTTGAAACTCTGGCTTTTCCCCAGGGTGCCATAAAGATGTCTCATGCAAACAAATACAGTCTGGGTCAACCGATATCTCTGGGACTATTGCACAAACTATAGTTTTATCTGGTATTTATGGGAGAAGAATTTCAGGGGAAAAAAAAAAAATGAGTGCTAACAGCTAAAGGACTGGATAGTGGATTGATGCCTGTAGCTCCTGGAGGAAAACCTGTAGCCTAAACACATACTCATTAATCTATGTGTAAGTCCAGACATTTCCTTAAGTAGTCACGACTAATTGCATATGAATATTCATATAAATGAGTTTTGTTTGTAAGAAGGACAGCAATCTCAAGTACTTGTACCAATCTCTATTCAAGCGGAGAAATCATCTGAAGTCTCTGGTTTCCTGTTTATAAGAATTAGTGCTGCCCAGACAAAACAGAGCGGCAGGAACAATTGCACAGGGCTTGGATGACTCTTACGGCACCTCCAAGGCACGATTGTCTTAGCTAAAGGTAACATCACTCCAACTTACTCGCAGAGTGTGGGAACTGGCTACTTCACCTTGATGTGGTCTGTATTTGTAAAGTCTGTGCTCAAATGCAGAATGAAATGGCATCACAGAATGGTTTGGGTTGGAAGGGACCTTAAAGGGTCATCTGGTCCAACCTCCCTGCCATGGGCAGGGACACCTCCCACTAGCCCAGGTTGCCCAAAGCCTCATCCAGCCTGGCCTTGAACCAGGGATCCAGGGATGGGGCATCCACAGCTTCTCTGGGCAACCTGGGACAGCACCTCACCACCCGCACAGGAAAACATTTCTTCCTCAGATCTCATCTCAATCTCCCCTCTTTCATCTTAAAATGATTACCCCTCATCCTATCACTACCATCCCTGATCAAGAGCCCCCCCATCTCTCCTGTTACTATACCCAAACTGAAAACACAACCATGGCTCAGCTACCGTTAGGCTCTCTGTCCTTGAGGGGGTTTTCTGGGGTGGCCTGCCCTTTGGAAAGCTTCCAGAAGGGAAGGACATATTTTCCCAAAGACAGCATCAGATCCTTGTGTTCATTTTCTGGAAAGAAGTCCAGCTCTGTCAGGTCTAATGATTGAGGTTTCTTGGAAAACTCTGATGAAGACGGTTGTGATGAGAAGCCACAAAAAAATTATGGAGGCCCCTGCCAGAATAGCAGATCAAATACAGCTCCCGTGGTCACCATGGTGAAGAGGGAACCCAGCTCCAACAGAGCAACAGACTGTCTGCTGCTAACTAGACCGTGATGCTCCAGTTCATCCCACTGAAGGGCATCTGCGAGACGGCACTGAGCACCACTCACCAACCATTACGTAGTAGGTTGCAGTGTTGACAAATATTTTCTATTTTTTTTTCTGAAGTGCCACTCATATCTGACTTTCCCATGTTCTTCCCTGCTGCTAACCCCATGTAAACAGCGTGGAGTCGTACCAGAACCACTCTCCCTCTCTCCAAAATGGTATTGCTGGGGATCCGAGGGTGACTAATCTCTCCTGTTCACAGTCTGCTAGCTGTGCAAATCCTAACATCGTTTAGATGACGAGGTTCAAGAGACTACAGAATTACATGTTGCCAAGCTACTAAGGAAAATAAATTTTTTGAAAAGACTTTTTGTGAGGTGTGTGGTAATTTCCCCTCACTGCCTGCACCATCGCAGTCCATAGTTCTGCTACCTTGCTCTTCCCTCCATGCTAACAAGAAACACCTAACGTATTCACCTCACCCATCTGAGACCTGATGGATTTCCAAGAATCCCATGAGAAGAGGAAGAAGAGAAAGGAAGCTGAGTTAGTCATTTAATCATGCTCTGCACTGAGTAGCCTTTAAGCAACTGTGTTGGTATGGGAGATTCCTACACAAATTCCCACTTGGGCATCTACTCCCTTTTCCATACCTGTAGCATAAGTATATATATACACACATATATATAACCCTCAGTTCTGTAGTCACCAACTGCTGTCATAACTGTCCAGTGAGCACTCAAATTATCTTTTGAAAAATCCCTTTGCCATTATACACCGCTTCAGTCTACATCTGAGTCCATTAAATCAATCAGAGAAGATACACAATTCCAAAAGTCCTTTGAATCACGAGATGGATCTAGGCAGAAAATGGTCATGTGTCTATAAAACTGAAGCTGAAGAAGTTATATCAGAAATGAGGTGTAAATTTTTATCATGGCACATAATTTAGCTGCTAGAACAATTTAACATTTGGATACTCCACATGGGATGTGGGATAATTTTTGTCACTTGAAGGCTTTGATATTGGAAAACTTCCTAGAAGAGATGGTTTAGCTCAACCACAAGTGACTGAGCTGCAGACTCAGTAACTCAGAATCGAGGTAGGCTGTGCAAATGTCTGTGATCTGCCTCACATGGGACGTAGGCTAATCATGATGGCCTCAACAGCTATGAAAACACTTTGTTTTTTCTGCCTGGTATTTCAAAAGGCTCCATCACAACACAGCCAATTAAGATAAGATGAAAAAAGTGCAGCAAATAGAACTGCAGTCAATTAAAGACTGAAGGTGGAAGATGTAGAATGATAGAATAGAATCACAGAATGGTTTGGGTTGGAAGGGACCTTAAAGATCATCCAGTTCCAAGCCCCTGCCATGGGCAGGGACACCTCCCACTAGCCCAGGTTGCTCAAAGCCTCATCCAGCCTGGCCTTGAACCCCTCCAGGGATGGGTCATGTACATACTCTACAGAAGACGCGGTGAACTGTAGCAATTAAACAGAATGGTCCTTATCAATTAAATAAATCACATTCCAAATTTGATTAAAAAAATTAATATTTTAGATACAACACGTGAAGAAAAAGAAGAATTCAAATAGCTGTGGAAGAACATAAATACACATTTAGCAAATACATTCAGCCAAACAGCTGTCATAGTAACCTTTGCAAGAAAAGTGTTTAAGGGGATCTTTACTGGAGAATACAACATTAAGGGGTGTATTTCTTCAGAAAACTGGCACTATTACTCATCTTAAACTGGAAAGATTTGACAAAAATGGGAAAATTCTGCTGTGCCAGCCTAGCAGGTGTGAGGGAAAGAAAGGTTTCGGAGCAAAGCCCACGGTGGTTTTCAATGTTGTGCCCTTTTGGAGCTCCTTACGATGAGTTTTACATAATTTACCACCAGCCAGTGGATTCGCAGGTGATCTTCTGAGTCATTTCTGGAAAAGAAATTACATGTGGCTGTTTGTAGAGTTGTTAGTGGAACAAGATCTTTCCTAAATTATGCTCATTTTTTGATTTTTTTTTTTTTGCATGATAAACTAGAGAGTGCTTTGTAAATGATTACGTTATTAGCGCAGAACATATTACCGAGTAACGTGGAAGGATGGTTACATCAATTTGCAGAATATGTAGAGGGAATACAGTCAATTTAAGTTGAAAAGCAACTTCAGCTACACTGTCGTGTTTAAAAGCTAAAACCGGGCTTCTTCTTGTCTCCATCTGTGCATGGGAATGAAAAGGCAGAAAAATCTGCCTCTATCTAGCAAACTAGTCCAACTGCTGCCTAGTGGTATTGGTGTTAGTAAATGGAAAACTCGCTGCAGTAGGAATCAGCAAGATGCTGACTGCGATGGGTTTTGGGCTAATTTCACGTAACCGTCTGACAGGTACGGTTGGAAGCAGAGGTGGGCGGATTCTGATAACACGAGATGCTTCTGAAATTAATAACCATTACTTAATCTAGATAACCAAAGCTGAGAAAAGGCAGCTTAGCACCCTTCTGGTGCAATAAGGAAATTTTGCAAAATGTGAGTTTACTTCTGAAAAGAACAAAACTATGAAGTGGAAAGGAAAATAATGTTTCTTATGGAAAATACTGTGGTAAAGACATTTACACAAATAGGAAAGAAATACCTGCATTCACAGTATGGTGTTTCAGTTACATCTAACAAAAGAGTATCCTCTCTGCATGCTGGTCCTGCTCTCCCCATCCTTTTTTTTTTTTTTTCTATGCACTGCCTTACTGTTTGTTGTCAAAATTACTGACGTTTCAGGAGTATATTCACACAGGTCCATCTTCTGTTGCAAAGAGAAAATCCTGATAAGTTTGGTAAGATGACTGGCAATCACTTCTTTACTCTATCTCTGGTCTCGATATTAATATTGCATCTTTAATATGAAATCTAGGTGCTTAGCTGATTACAGGGCTGGAATTTCTCTATCATAGCATTTGGCCTCTCATCCTTTACTACTTGGCCTTGTTCTTACCAGAGTTCATTTTGCCTTATTTTAAGCTGGAGCATAGAGATTTTCTATGGCATAGAAAACTCCTGAGCAATAGTTTTTCCTTTTGGCATAAGGTACAGTTCCCTTTTCTCTTCTTTATACTCTACCAGAAGAGGCAAATGTTGATGATTACAACTTCTCCCGGTGAATTTTTACTACAGTTTTATTACACTTTGGTCAGTTGATAAAAATAACCGCATTTCACTGCTTCTGTAGCCTGAACTGCAGAAACTCTTAATGTTAACCGTCATCACACCGGGATAATGGGCAATTAGTTTTCACGTATGGTCTGACTCATTCCCTCTCTTATGATCTCCATTAAACTATGGCAGAGAAATCCTTCCCACACCCTCACTGCTTTTACTGGCTTATTTAAGTCATCTGTTCCTTTTGCATAAAATCCTGTGTATTCTAGTACGTGTGAGTTAAGATTTGTCATTTTTAAAGGATTTCTTGCTTTAAACTTCCTTTTTCTTGAAACCTGGCCTCATATTTAGTTCATCATTGGCTGTAAGAAAAAAGAAAAAAAAAAAAAAGAAAAAAAAAAGAAAGCAGCCAGCAGCCAGGTTGGAAGGAAATTAATATAGAAGTTAGAAGTAATTAAAAGTCAGAGTTGGCTGGACACTTGTGAAAAGTGCAGATGACTACCTGTGTCCACATATGCAGTGCATTTGTCTCAGTTACTGGTGTGTGAAAAGCAAGGGACGGAACGAAAGCTGCTCTTGCTGCCATAACTACAGCAGATGCTGCTCGATACCTGTGATCATACAGAAATGTGCTTTTCCAGCAGCCTCCTCAGCCCTTTTTGTCCTATGTCTTTGTGCCCTTGATTTCAGACCTCTGACCTTACATTTCCTCTGGCATCCTATAGCAAATAAATAGCTAGACAAGTAGGTCATCGTGTGAGACTCCAAGTTGTCTACTGGAGAAGAAGATACTGGAGAAGATGCCGCTCAGAGATGCTCCATAGTCAGCAGTTTAAACTTCTCTATTTTTCTCTGATTTTAATTAATAGGCTTGTATTTAAGATGAAACGTATTCAGTTTGTGCACAGGGCAGAGAACATCACACTATAGGATCGGTTATATACGTAGCAGTACAATTATCATTCTCTGCTGACAAGTGTGCCATGATATTGATAAAACCCCAATAACTTCAATGTGCATGCCACAATCAGCCCTGATGGCTTATTACAGATTGTTAAATGAACATAAATATCTAATGTGCAGCCTGTACTGTTCATTTATACCATGGAAGATGAAGGTGGAGGTTGAAGAATTAATTTAAAACACAATACCAAGTCTCTAATATTCACCAAGTCTAAGCTCTACCTCTTTGCCAGCATTGGTGAAGGTGTGGGGGGCTAGTTCCCCACCCCAGGGCTGAGCTGCTGAACGTCATCAGTTCTCTGCTAGTTAAACCTCTTTAAGTGTCCCTGAGATCTTCTGGTTCCGGCCACAATCCGCCAGCTTATCCATAATCACCTTTCTGTGTTTCCAAGAAGAGATCGTGGCTCTGCAGGTGGCCGGGGGTGCTGCTGGCCCCCTCCCAGCTCCCTTCTGCATCAAGCCAAGGTGAGAGCAGAGCCACAGTGCAGGATTTCCCAGTGGTGAAGTGGGTTGTGGGCTGGTCAGTCCAAGTCTTTTATGTAAAATTCTCCATCACATCAACACGTTCGCTGATTTTTATGCTTTTTTTTTTTTTTTAAAGGAAAGGGAAATGAGGGGCATAGCCCCAGATAGATCTCGTTTCCTCCTGCATTCCTCACCTTTCTTACCGCTATTTATAAACATAAGGAACCATCTGATGAATACTCTATTTTGGAGATGTCCCAGATGAAAATCAAGGTGAAAATCTGCATCAAGAGAAGTGCGACCAGCAGGGTCGAGGGAGGTGATTTTCCCCCTCTACTCCTCTCTCATGAGATCCCACCTGCAGAGCTGCATCCAGCTCTGGGGCCCCCAACATAAGACACATCCAGCTGTGGGGCCCCCAACATAAGACAGACACAGAGCTGTTGGAGCGGGTCCACAGGAGGCCATGAAGATGGTCCGAGGGCTAGAGCATTTCCCACCTGAGGACAGGCTGAGAGAGTTGGGGTTGTTCAGCCTGGAGAAGAGAAGGCTCCAGGGAGACCTTCCAGCACCTTCCAGTGCTGAAAGGGGGCTACAGGAGAGATGGGGGGGCTCTGGATCAGGGGGTGCAGGGATAGGACAAGGGGGAATGGTTTTAAGCTGAAAGAGGGGAGATTGAGATGAGATATTAGGGAGAAGTGCTTTCCCGTGAGGGTGGTGAGGCAGTGGCCCAGGTTGCCCAGAGAAGCTGTGGATGCCCCATCCCTGGAGGGGTTCAAGGCCAGGCTGGATGAGGCTTTGAGCAACCTGGGCTAGTGGGAGGTGTCCCTGCCCATGGCAGGGGGGTGGAACTGGATGATCTTTAAGGTCCCTTCCAACCCAAACTGTTCTAAGATTCTATGAAAATGAACCCATTTCTAGAGATGTGGAGGTGGTGAGGATGTTGAAAAGCACAGGCCTGAAGTACCGACACAGGCAGCAATGAGCCCAAGAACCTTCCACAACCTTCCCTGGGTACCACACCAAGAGCTTGGGCGTCCCCTTGGGCATTGGCACTGCAGCATCCAGTGAGCTGCGAGTAGGCCATGCAGAGTCAACTGCTTCTCTTCTTCTGTCTCACGAGGACACAATCACAACAGCTCCTGAGCAAGGACTTGCGAGGCAGAAGGGGGTTTTCCACCTGTGTCAGCAGAAGGGAGGCTAATGCTTTTGGTTGACTTCCAAGTGGCTGGTACTTCTGCTTTGGGGAGAGGAAATGAAAGGTATATTCAGCGATGGCAACAGCATGATTTGCTTTGGTGTTAAGGTTTTGTTTTGTTGTTTTTTTTAAGGTCATCAACTGCATGATCTCTTGACATAATACTTTCAGTTGATTACTACTTTTTAGTGTTTTCCTGTTGGTCTTTTTTTTTTTTTTCTTTACATTTTCTGCTCTCTCTGCTACGTTTTTCCAATTAAAAATACCAGCTGCAGAGAGTTTGCTTACTTGCTGCTTGCAGAGGCCCAATAAGATCAGCTTCCTTAGGAGCAGGTGGATGAACCTCACCCAGATTCCTCTGTGGGGGGGAAATCCCACCTTTTTATTCAGATGTGGCAGACCAATACCTAAGAGATAAGTATTTCATCTTCAGTCAGCCTTTATGGATTTCAGATGACTTGGGAATCAAGTACCTATGCAGAACAAATGTGTTTCACTAACAAATATTTTCCTATGTAATAGTACAAACCTAACTTCTCAAAAAAGATGGATTTCATTATGTAAAGGAAAATAAAATTAGCTTCTACCAACATCATCATCCTCCTTCATGACCCCACAAAGCAGGAAGGTTGGATTACATCTGTTCAATGGTAAAATTCCACCAAAAATGTGGCATGTGTGATCTGATCTGCAGGTAACCAAAACTATTTTGCCACATTAAAGGTGAGATATAAACCCAAGGACTTGGCTATAAGTAACTGGCAAAATACTGTGGGTTGTTTTTTGGGTTTTTTTTATGAGCAGTTGTGTGCAATATTGTCACCTACTTCACAGTTTAAATACAGCAACTACACCCCAGTCACTTGAATTTTTCCTCCTCACTCAGTTGTATGTTACTTAATTTCTTTTGTTGAATTATAATACCGGATAGTATTAAATGCTGATATGTGGCCCACTGTAGTGAAAAGCAAAGCTGTCACCAAGTGCCACTCTAACAGTTCCCACATTTCACTTCAGAGGAATCAGATTTTAAGTAAAATGTCACCTTTTAAATGTATTGACTGGACCCACACATAAAGCACCTTGGGTTGGAATCCCATATGTCTCCTTTTATGACCCAGATGCCCTATATTTACAACCTTTACTGTGTCAGATTTAAAAAAAAAAAAATCATCATAATGCAGTCCAACTCCCTGCTAATTGTAGTCTCTGAAGAAAATTAGGATTCTCTAATACCCCATTATAGTCTCTACAATTTGTATGAGGCACCCGGATATGTTTCCTTAATTAATAGTTCCTTTAGTATCCAGATTAAAAATAGCTGTTAAGAGCCCCGGGTAGATGATGCAGCAGTATGAAATGGCATCACACCTGTCTGCATGTTGCAGCTTCCCAAGTGTAAGTCAAAATTTCCCTCCTCATTAAATAAAAACCCTGATAGATAGTACATCACTTGGCATCTCCAAAGTGATATACCTAAGACATACCATCTGCTACCAAGTGGCAAAAACATAGCCTGAGAAAAGTGGAACATCAAGGTGGAGCTTAATTTTCTTGAGTCAGTTTTCTGTCTTATCCTGGACTTGAGCATGGATGTTGCAGGCACGGCTTAGGATGCCTGAAACTGTGATGGCACAGAAAAACAGTCAAGGAGCAGGACTGTGAGTGCAGGCATGTAGGAATAGGGAAATTTCAGCTCACAGCTCCCAAAACAGACACATTTTTAGGAACCAGGATGGTATTACTTTTGAAGGTAGCAGGAATCGCAGCTTAGGGTTCCCCCGTCCTGAGGGGAGCTCTCAGCACTGAATTACAAAACCATATTTCCTTTTGCTTTTTCTTCCCCTGGTCATGGGAATTTTTTTTTTTTTTATACCATAAATCCCAGATAACCTTCTTGCTGGAGAACTAGGACAGAGAAAACCTCATAAGTGAGCAGGCACCACCCTTCCTTTCTGAGCATCCCTAGATTCAGACCTGGATGTCTGGCTGAGAAACAGCCTGAGAAATCAGAGTGAATAAAAAAAAAGACAACTTTCCAGCTGCATTCGCTCTGGCATTTTTTTAAGCACCCTCCTTCAGCAGACTGAACACAGCAAGTTTCATCCTTCAGAGCTGGAGACAGAAAAGCAGGAACATTCCCATCTGCTCCCAGCCAGCCTCAGTCTCTCAGACATCCAGCCGTCCAGCTGGAGACACTGCTCTGCTCAGGTTGCCAAACAAATCAACAATTGGATAAAATCTGGGGGCAGAAAAACCGGCTCTGTTTGGAGTAACAAGGTCACCCTAGTTCAGCAACACCATTTCCAGCTCAGCAGCCAGGGATGTAGCAGCAAGGTCTGGCAGCACTGGCCACCAGCCCACAGCTCCAGGCAGGGCTACCTGCATCCCTCCTGAGAGCAAACTATTTTCCTTCGTGGACTTATTAAAATAAAAGATCTTTGGCATAACATTCATACTTCTCCACTTCAGCACATACATCTGCACAGAAAAAGCATCTCACAGCTGTATTTCCCAACAGGTACTCACCTGGGCTCTTCAGAAATTCAAGAGAATCCCAGTTCTTTCCATTTCAGAATTCTGCATACAAAAAAAAAAAAAATCCTCCACAGCTTCCAGCATCCTGTTCCTTAAAGCCACTGGTGCACCAAGCCCATCCCAATCACTACACCTTCTTTCTGCATCTCTCAACCGGGTTGTCTCAACTTTTCCCATACATGGGTGCAGCAAATTCCCTGCTTCCCCCTCCTTGCTCTGCTCCCAGCCTAAGGCAAAGGCTGCCGTGGAGACCACCTGGGTTAAATTAGCCCAATTAAACAGCATTAAGCCCTTCTAGGAAATGCCATGCCACTTTCCAGGTTACTGAAGGCATCGTATGTGGCTGTCAAACTACTGTCCAGGAGCAGGAGGGTGACCTGCAAGAGGAAGATAGAGCCCAAACCCTCACCCCCGTGTGTAAAGCTCCATCTCCTCACCTGAAAGCAAAGGCCCAATAACACTCTGCCCCTTTTCACCTGACACATTTTTTTAATTAAAGAAGCTGGGGAGCTTTTTCAGCTGCCCACCTCCAGGATGTGGTGTTGATCTCCAGCAGATGGAACCAGGGAATTTCTATACAAGGATGGGTGGGATCAGGGTCATCATGCGGTGGATAAGGGCTTGTTGGTGCTGGTCACTGTTTCCTAATTATATAGGAAGTGTCTTTTTAATATTGGCATCCTTTCCCTGTCAATAGAAGCATTTGATGGGGTTGGGTGTAAGCCCTATATAGCAGGGCTGAACCCCTCCTTTCCCATCCTCAGGTCCCAGGGCCATAGGGGCCACGTGGGATGAGGAACTGTTGAACTGGTCCTCTTGGGCCTTCCTCTCTTATCTTTGAGATAAATGAATCATGAAGCACAGTGTTTAAGCTCAGCAGTAGCCAATATTGCAGGTTTTCAGCACAGCAACAATATGGGAACTCCTAGCAGAGCTCCCTTTCCAGTGTCTGCAAAAGTCAGAGGAGAAACAGAGTGCAAGAAATCATTCAAGCATCATTAGTGGAGAAAAACAAGCCTGCCTTTTCCATTTTACTAACCCAGAATGTTGCTCACACTGTTATGTGCTAATTTTTTTTAAGCCTGACTATCCCTTTGAGAAAGGCTAGAAACACCCTTCAGAGGCTTGTAATGAAATAACATTATTTATCAATATTAAATATAGATAAACAAAAATGAGAAACAGACTTAATTGAAACCCTCTGCAAAATCTGGCTAATCAGTTTTCATTTCCAGGAGGCTTTAACTTCTGTTATTTAATTTATTATTTATCTGTTCTATTTTGATTTTGCTTTTCAGCCCCAGTGCTGGGCTTTGGGTGCTTTAGAAACACTTGGTGAGATGTTGGGAGTATCACCCCGCCTTCAATGGGGCCAATACTTCACCCATGTCTGAATCTTACTAAGGCTTCGATAAGCTTAATGATCATGCAAGGGTTCTTCTCACTTCACTAGTGATGCTAATCTTGAATCCAGGCACATTACAATGTATTTCCTGACCACCAAAGTGCTTTTTCCTTTTGGACCCGGTTTTACCTCCATCCCATGCAAACACGTTGCCACTTCACCTTATTTCTTTAATTCATAGGCATCAAAGTTGCTGAATCAGGAAACTGAGGTTATAGCTGTTGAAGAAACAAATCCCACATTGTGACAAACTGCTTTTTCGGCAGATTTTCTCGTGTTCCTCATTCTGAGTCATTGTCACACATTTTAAAGGCCAGAGTTACATAGGAAGCTCTTGATGGTGAGAGCTGCGCCCTTTCTTGTGGTTTCTGCAGGCAGACAGTTGCCGTTCTGCCTCTCTACTGGTTGCCTCTAGCTGATGATGCTCCATTCGCATCGCAGTACTTCCTGTGTCACTGGAGCATGTGACATTGCCTACCAGAACTGGAAGTGAAGTGGTTACACTAATGGTAATTGGATTCTAATTAGCCCGACAATGCTACTTGTCTCTGCTGAAATGGAGCTCACTGGGGGTTCCACCTCTTTATGGGGAGGAATGGGAGAATTTGGGGGAAGAAGTAAAATTCAAGAGTCAGAAAAAAAAATAAAATTGGGTATAGCAAACTAACATTTTGGTGTTTAGTTATGGTAGTAATTGGCTGTGGACTTCCTTAAAAGTCAAAAGTAAACTTAAAAACATCTGTGACATTCAGGGTGGTGGCCAGGGACAGCGGAGCATCGTTATCTCTTTAGAACCAAGTTGCACTGCTGGATCTATCCTTTTGGGCAAGTTTTTTCTGGTTTTTTCTAAAAACATGGTCTGCAGCTGTATGCACAAATTTATTTTCAAAATACACCTTTGAGACAAAGAAGTTGGTTCATCCCCTTTTTGCAGGCTGGGGGGACTGAAGGGCAGGGTGATGGAACGATTTGCCCAAAGTCACGTTGGAAAATCCTGGCAGGAGGAGAGGAGCTGCAGGTCCTCAGTGCTCGTCTCCAGCTTGACACGGGAATCCTATAGGATTCTTTCAGGAATTATTAAAACATTAAATGAGTTGAAATGAAGGCTCTGTCCAGAGCTGGAGTCATTATTTGAATTATTCACTCAGTTCTTTGAAAAAAACCCACAAATGCGGCAGTCCTATGAGTGCAATGACAGCCAGTGGAGAATTCTCAAATGAAGGGCAAATCAAAAGGAACCCCTCGATCTTTTGTATTTCTGTGGTCTCTTCCATCTCACCAGTGATAGCATGGCTGTGCATACACATCTGAAACATATGTTGATCTTTGTGCTCGTCAGCTAGTTCGGCTCGGGGGGAATTCTCTGATAGAGCAAGAAAGACAGCAAACACCTCGTGGGCTTTAAGATCTTCTTCTGTTCCCCCTTGAGATGTGAGTGGAAGCTCCTGCCCTTGTCCTCTTCCACCCACCCTCATCCTCCTTTCCCACCAGGAGTTTCCATCCCTTTCCTCACCGAGAGCACTCAGGGGAACAAATTGTTCAGGATGGAGGGAGACGGGCGCAGATGTGACCACCTGCTGCATACGCCATTCTTCTCATGGGCTTTTAAAAAGGCACCTCATATTTTAAAAAGGAGAAGGAAGAGCCAGTGGCCTTTGGTGTTGCTCAGCACCGACACAGCTGGCCGGGGGTGGTGGGGTGTTATTTTTTACAGGTTGGCAACCAGACGCTTGTTGCAATTAATTTATTTTTTTTTTTTCCAGAGATCGCCTGAGTGTAGATGTGCCAACACGGGTTCCGGTTTTACCACAGCTAATTCTCTTATTTCAAAGAGAGGAAATATCCTTGGACAAATCTGCTTTGTCAAGGTTGAAAACGTTCCACACCACAGATGGTGACCATAAGGTGCAAGTGAGTTTTCAGCTGAACCGGTGACACCCTACCCATTTGCTTCGCTGCTGAAGATTTTAAAACTAGTTTTTGTTATGAGAAGCTGAGCAAGATCCTTCTCTCCAAATGTCTCATCCTCCTGTTAGCTCCTCACTTCCATATTCATGGCACTCCTGCTGCTACTAGCACTACCATGCGTAGCACCTACTGCAAATTGTCCAGTTCCTGTTGTTAGGATGGCAGTTCCCTTTGGTTTTTGAAAAATTCATTTAGCGCAGGGGGTGGAAAGGGCAGCAGAGTCCTGTTATGGTCCAGCACCCTATTGTAGGAATTTTTTTTTTTTTTTCCAGGTGTGCTCCTGCACCATGGCTTGCTGGGGTTGTGACCAGATGAGCAGCTCTACTTTTACGCAAAAGCAACTGGTTGCATTTAAATGATCCGCTGGGTTGCAGCACAAAAAAAAAAAAAAAAATTCTGTGAGCAGGGATATAGTTGTAGGGAGTTTCCCAGCAATGGTTTGGGGGTTTTCAGGCCCTTTGAACACGGTGTGAGATTTTTCGTGTGGACTGAACAGAGCCTCGACAGGAGTGGCGATGGCAGCTTACAATAATTGGTACCATGCCCTTCTGATTCCTCTTAACTGAGGGGTTTTGTGTTAATAAGAGAAAACCCACCTGTGATTGGCGGCTACAGTAGCTGTATCTAATTTTTCTCTTTTGTAAATTCCCCAATTTCGTTGTGATGCCTCTGTTACTATTTTGCAGTGTAGTCATCGGTCCTCACTTCTCTTTTCTCCCCGACTAATTCCTCCCACGAAGAAAAATAAAGTTTCAGGAGGGGGTATGAAGGTTGGCTTGCTCCAGATACAACAACAAAAATACAAGTCTAAAAAGAAACCTGAGTCTGTCTCTGGGAAACTAAAACAAAAAGTAAAAGTGAGTGGCTGAGTCTTCCCTCCCCAAGAAGCTCGCCTTCCTTTTCCTGGCGTTTCTTTAACTGACTTTGGGAGGGGTTTGTCAGCAGAAGGGCAACAGGCTGGGGACATAAATTACTCCGACTTCATCAGGAAGCAGTGTTAAGCATTAAATGTGCTTTGGGGCAGCTCTTGCAATTCCTCACCCTCCTCATTTCTGATACTTCTTTTTTAGAGTGTAAAACTGTATATATATCGTATCGGCATAATTCATGCTCCCTCTCTTCCTTGTTTTGGGGCTGAATTCAATATAAGCAAGTGCAGATCCCCCAGTTGGAGCTCCCACAAAGACAAGTCCAGTACATATGGGTCCTCCTCACCTTCCCCACCATTCTCCTTGCCCCCATCCTAGCTATTTCTTCACCTCTGACATGTCTCCATACCACCACTTCCCCATTCCTCTGCTGTGCCTCCAGACATTTCCCTCCTTTGCTCCATCTCCCTTTGGCTTCTCCTCTCGCTGGTTGCATTCCCATCCCAGCATGTCACAAGCTCTCCATCTACCTCCTCTCCTGCCACTTTCTAGCAGAGCTTCAACCCATAGCTGCTCTCTCCCGGATCCTGTAGCATCCCTTGTGTTGACTGCATAGAGCAGAAGCTGTTTGACTTCTCTTTCATGGTGTTGCCCTTCTTTACCTCTCACTTTCATTTATCTTCATATCCAGCTTATATTCAGTTATATATTCAGCCTTTATATCCAGTTTCCAAGCTCTTCCTTCAAACTTTCTCTGCTCTGCCCCTCGAATCTATCCTTCATTATGGTGCTCGCAAAAGACTTGGCAATAATTTGGTCATACCTATCATGCTGGCCTGTTTATCGTCTTTTTATGTCAACTCCTCTGTTTTTATCTAGTGTCCTTACCACCATGTCTTACCATGTACCTGAGGGGTTTTGAAAGCTGTATGAGCTGTGCTCTTCAAGTCCGTAGCCATGATCTGATTAGTGAAAAGAAGAAAGATGGTCTCTGTGCATGCTCAAAAGGACCATGTCAACATAAACTGTGAAAGTATTGTCAATAGGTGCTTCCACTGCTCGAAGAGACATGCAAACTATTTGCCATTCCTTATGCAGCATGTAATTTAAATATTTTAAAACTTGAAATAAATTACTCTTAATAAAATTCAACAGTGTAATACTTCTTTGAATATTTTAAATCAGATATAAATTGTTCAATGAAGTTGATCTAGTCTTAGTGTACTTTTCCAGAGATTTAATAGTGCATGATTTAAATGTATGATACTGTTCTGGTATATTATATGGCATATTACATAGATTTAAATAGTTCTCCTGGTTGGGATGAAGGTTTCATAGCTCAGTGTCTCTGTACTTTGACAGATACAACTGCTGGTCCAGCAATAGTTTCTCCGTGCAGTGTCTGATGATCCTAACATGAAGAAAGCTTAATTTCTATGCAACGATTGTTAGCTGCCATAGTAGTGCATATTAAGCACCTTCTTCCAACATATATTTGTGACCATTTTGAAGATACTTTTACATGGGGGAAGAATTAAATCTATATCCAATATATGTTACTAAAAACAATGTTAGTGCCATCTTTTGGGCAAGATTTTAAAGCACGTAAGTCAAGAAATTTGATGGTCTAATTCTGCAGTAATTGTTCTTGAGACTGTTTGTACAGATCATGTTTTCCAACTGACTATGCTTAAGACAAATGAAAAAGCTTTATGGCACATCTGCGGTGATGTTATTTAGGGCTGCAGAGCAGTCAGGCAGTATTGAAAAGTAGGACTTTTTAACAGCATGTAGTGGTGTCACTGCTTCCAACTTCTGACTCATCAGAAACTATTGCGAATTTCTCAAGTGGAGGATTTTTTCCAGTAATTTGATGTTCTGAATGAGTTTATAGTAAAACGCTGAGCCAATGTTAACTCTGAAACAACAGCTTTGGTAGCATCTACGTTCATTCAGTTTTCCTCTTTCCTTCATATATTCTTCAGCTCATCAAAAACTTATTCCTTTAGACTGTTGGTTCTGTTGAGTACCAAACAGACCACACATCCCAAATGCAGATATTTGGGCTGTAATATAGAGCTACCTCTTTGGCTGATGAGGTAAAAAATTTGGGATATCCTATAATGTCTAGAGTTGGTCTTAGACAATGGGCCATCTTGGGAAAAAACAGGATTGGCCCACTAAAACCAGAACTGATGGTTATCTATTTTGTTAGTCTAGTATTGTCTAAAACTTACACCATACACTTAATACCAGTGCCCAGAACTTGTTTATTCTGGGTGTAAAAACAACAAGTGAATTTTCCGTTAAGGTTCAATTAAGATCTTAGAGCTGTTTTGGATTTCATTTTATTGGCTTCAATTAATGTACATATATTTTTATGTCTGTGTAGCTCAGGAGTCAAACAAACAGCTCAGTCTGTTTATTTAAGAGATTGCATCATCACACATCTGACAAATGCACTCACTGCATTTATGGCATCGTCGCATTGAGTGCATTTATTTGAACTTTCTACCATGTACATGGGATCACACATTCAGATAAACACAGCTGTGTTTATTTCAGGCTGCACAACTCCAGATTGTAGATGTGTGTCTGGAGCCAGTGGACTGCACACGCACTGTACAGGATTCTCAAACTCCATCGCTCATCAACCAACTCTCCAAAATACATTGGTGGCTCTTATCCCATATAGAGCAGGGTAAAGAAATGAAAGGAGACCTTTTCATTATATGCTTCAAAATAGTATAATATTTGCTGAATATATTATTGGGTATAAGTATTTAACCATCTGTGTTAAGTATTAACATCCATACTCCCCTTTGGCTGGACACGTACCCATGAATGTCTTCATTTGTGTCTTACT
>NW_010124683.1:33922-58922 GCF_000699245.1 Pterocles gutturalis
ACCTTCCAGAACTGCCATACTGAAAGCTTAATTCCAAAATAGAGCTGACAAAAAAATACTTGTCAGCATGATGCCACACGACAAAACTCAGCAAAGCATGATGCAACCGTGAGATATCCAGACATAACATATGGTGCAAAGATTGGAATTAGTGAAGACCGATCACCAAACTTAGACTGCAGAAGGCAAAAAATAAAATCAAACATTAGTCCTTTCAGCCAGATTTTTTTTTTTTTCTTTTCGAAATGTCAAATTATAATCTGAGTGTCATTCAACTGAATGCTGCAGTTTGGTGCAACCATGCAGGCAGATCCAGTGCCAATTGGTCATTATTTTATATTTCATGCTATTTTTACGCATATAAAAATGCTGGTATTCAGTGCCTGAAATGCAGAGCCCTGCTTTGCATGTCTTATTGCTAGAGCAGATTGTTAGGAACTTATTAGTGAACTGGCCTGATTCCTCGAGTGTATTTATCATACTTTGCTAATGCAGCAAGTGACCAGAACAGGAATCAACTTCCCACCAGAGCCCTCCCATCCTGTCAGCTGTAAAAATGGGGTATTTTGTTAATTCTTAAAGAAGCAAGTGGAGGGAGAGGAAGAGTATGGTGGAAGTAGGCGAGAAAAACCTAGCTGAGAGTGAAGAGCCAGGAAGATGGGCAACCATCAGGAAGGAAATCCACCGTGAAGAAAAAAAAATGTTTTCAGCCCACTGGAGGATCTCAGCTTCCAGGAAAACTCAAGCTGCTCCTCTATGAGCCTGATCTGCTTTCTTTTCCTCTCTAGCCGCTACCGAGAATGGAGAGCAGGGAAAGTCAGGCATTAAAAAAAAAAAAAAAAAATCACTTCCACAGCAAAGTTGCTAAGAACGAATACCAGGTTATATGCTAATTTTTTGCCCGATCTAGTCACAGCTACCTTCAAGTCCCACTGTGAAAGTTCACATTTAATAAGGTGTGATTAACAAATGCTCAAGGAAGCCAAAAACTGTACGTTATGAAATGGAGATCTGTCAGGAAGGAAAATACAAGAGAAACCACAGATAGGATAACCCAAGCGACAGGGAAATTAGTGGATGTCTGGAAACTGGGACTCAAACTAAGCTTGCACATATACAGAGTTTTTTTTCTTTATTTCCCTTTAAAGTAAAATTGAAAATTCAAGCTTCATGTACTGAATTATAGCAGTATTTCTTTTATGACGTTTCCCAAATACGCATTTCTGCCAATTCAGCCTGTTGGTTGAAAATCAAGCTTGAAGACAGCTCTGGGCTTTGGGCTGTACTTTGGCTTTGAACCTCCAGCCTTGACCTGGGGTGCACCGAATCCTGCGATCTGGAGCACAGGTTTTGCTGTGATGGGGGCATCCCACAGTCTTAGCCAGGGAGATTTTTAGCACGATCGAGTAACTTACTCAAATTAGCTTCTAAATCCCAAAGCACTCTTGACCTAAGCACTCCTCAGACCCCAGCGCTGTCAGAAGAAAACCCTCACAGAGGATGTAGGAGCTTTCCCAACGCTACCAACAAACCCAACCTTATCCCGGCTGTCCTGCTGAGGCCAGTCAGAGCAACACGCTGCCGTCCCTGTGCTAGTATCTCCACAGTTGCTAATTTTGTTCCTCGTAAACCTTCTGCTTTTCCTCAGCATCTTTTTTCATGTCCTTCTCCTCACTGAACTCCTGCCCACGCTGTCTCAGTCCCTCCCCCTGACTTACTTTTCCCTAACATCAAGCCTAACATCAAGCCCAACCCTTGTCTTGTTCCATTTCTCCACAACGTCACTCCTTCTCCCTTACTTCATATTTCCTGATTTTTTTTGGTGCCCACTACACCCTTCTCACCCCACATTTCCCTCCTCATCAAGCCGTGCTCCATCCAGTTGCCCAGCACTTTTCCTCTCCTCAAACAGAAGTCAACCATCTCCACTACTTCTCATACAGACTTGCCTCCACCCGCCCTTTCCCAAGGTTGGGTGATGTGCTTGTCCCTCAGATTCTGCCTGCTTTGCTCATCCCTTGCACGTGGCATTTATTCAATGTTGCATCTCCTGCTCATACTACCTGGGGCCTGCCCCCAGCCAGCACAGAGGCAGCCTGGCAGGGAACCATCCATATTTTACAAATTAATTTTTAAATGAGAAGATTAAAATGCTTTGTATTTTCATATTAATTTATATTATTACTAAAAAGGCTACATGAGAGCTGTTTAGTCTACCACATCCGTATCAAGGACTAAGTTTTGATCTGAGGGAACATGACACCTTGAGCAAAGTTCTTTGTTCAGACACCACACAACATACCTTCGCAGCGCGCAGCTGTTACAACACTAATTGAAATATGTTTTTAAATGTATCGGGTTTCTGAACATTATTTTTTTTTCCCCCGTGTGCAAAACCTGGTATTTCAGCCATTTAAAAGAAGTGTCTAATCCCTACAATGCATTAGTAAGCCATAAAATAAAGCTGAAGTAAGATATTTTACACTGGGGATGGGAAGAAGTCTACAATTGTAGGCATATAGGGAGAACCTACAACTGTAGGTGGATGGGGAGAACCTCCAACTGTAGGTGGATGGGGAGAGCCTCCAATTGTAGGTAGTCTTGGCTGTATCATCCAACATCAGTGGAGCAGAGATGGGTCAAAAGGAAGCAGATTTGAACATCCCACCCTACTTTTTCCCAATCTCATCTGAGACGACCTATGCCGTCCATGGGGGATGGAGCTAGGAGAAGGGTACCCAAGGCAGCTCACAGGAGGTCTCATGAAACACTTGTGTGTCCTCAGGTGGATGGCTGATGTAGATGCCACATTTTGCAGTGAAATTAAATGGTAAATCTCTCTCAAGTATCTAAAGGAAACGTTGAGGCTTTTTTTTTATCCCACCGTCTGCAAAAAGAGGTTCCCACAGGGGCTCACGCTCAATTTACAGAGGGGAAATCATAACTAATCTGTTTTCAAAGTCTCTAAAATTGCATTTCTGTTAAAACAAAACAACAAAAAAAATTCTCTAACAGTAAGTATCTCTCAACCTTCATGGGCTAAAAGTCTTTGACTGGAAAGCTATGCGTTTCCCGTTTGCGGTGGTATAAAAGTCATAAGACATCAGATCATAAGCTGTCACTAGTCCCTGACTAAATATCACCCATCCTTTGCCTAAGGCAAGTGGGTCTTTTTTTCGATGGCAGGGGGCCAAACAGAAACCCCACTCTTTGGAGGAAAGAAGGAAACATTTTTGTGACAGTTTGTTTTTATTTTTTAAAGGCAGTTCTTTTGAAGCTGCTTGGGGGTTTGGATGTTAGATGTAGTCCCAATGGAGATGGATTAGCGGCCAGAGCACAGCGAAGCGGTCAAAGGTGTAAGATAAATGCAATTTATATATAATTGCCCAAGCTGCACCTGTTCCATTTTGAATAGGAGACCACATCTACAGAAGAAATTTCGCAAGCATAGAATATATCCTTTTTTTTTTCTTTATTTGCATGTAAAATGGGGAATTCTAAACTTGTATCAGAGTAAAGCAAGAAAAAATAATCTTTAAATAGCATGTAAATTTTTTATGAATCAAGCTCTAAATAAAGAAAACTCCTGAGCTGGGAATTCAAAATACTAGCCAGAGAGAGCTGATTTGCTACCAGGCTCAAGAACAATATTTAGTTTACAGAATCAATCTGGAAATAAAACTAGTGCTTGCATCAGCATGAAAGCTACAAAAATAAAAAAGAGGTCTTAATAAAATATACAGTGGAAAAGGAAAGGATGAAAGCACTAGCACAGCTATGGGGCCCTCGGCAGCCCACACAAGTAATAAAATAGAATATGATGTAATATAGAACAACAATGAAAGGATTTAAAATTTCTAGGTAGGATTCTGAGAAACTGCTTCCAGCTTTTGTAGCAGAGCAGGCACGCTGCAAGTTTCCTTGTGAAGCTACAACAAAGCTGGTGTGTAGCAGACACGGGCGATGACGACGGCAGAACAAACGTTAACCTTCACCTTCCTCCTGGATCAGCCCAACGTGATGTTGGTGACAAAGGGGGGCTGGATTGCTACCCAGGATTGAGGATATTTCTCTGTTTTCTAGGTGCTCCATTCTGTTTGCTCTCCTGCCCACTCACCCAGTACTGCTTTCCCTCCTTATCTGCAATGCAAAGATTTTTTTTGTTCGCCAAATGGCAGCAATGCTTTGCCGTGAAGGCAGTCATCTTCCTCACCTTTAGTAAGGAAAGTGTCTCGAACCTTGTACTAAGTAACTTGGAGATATCTAACATTAAATGCATGCAAATGAAGCAATATCTGTTCAACTAATTCCAGCCTGACCAAAGTTGGGATGAGTTCCTAAGACCTCACAGGAACATAATGAGAGCGCTGAATTCCCGTGCTACCTGCCATGCTCTGCACCCTCATTACAGTGCTCCATCCTCTGGTTTGAAACTCATAAGATCTTGTGAGGCCTAAAGACTCTAAAACGAATGCATTATTTCTCTTAAAATTAAATGGCATCCCAAAATTAACTTGGCAGAATTTGGTCCCGCAGCAAGCAGCGGCCTCTACACTAGATTTCAGATCAGCCAGAACCAGTGCAATTCACTCATTGCAGTGACGCAGCCAATTTTCCTTTTCTACGTAGAGCTAGAAGCTGTTGCAAAAATACCACTAATACTGCATAAATTAAAAAATACGGATTGTGAAATCTGGGCCCCTTTTTCTACTGTGCTCAAGCTGTGGCAGGCACAGTGTACAGAGGTAATTGCAGAGCATATCTTGATCTACGGCTGCGTGGTCCTACCAAAAGTTCTTGGGTTAACACAAGGAACCAGCCAAACCCCATCCATCTTCTTGCCCTGTCAGGGAAACTCAGCTCTGCTGCAATACCTTCAACATTCCTCTTTTCTCCTTTGCAATAGTCGGTGTAGCACATGATTAAGGCAGCTCGTGTAGCTTTACATGTCAATGTTTCTTTTTGCTCTTTTTTAAGTTTCAAAAAGTTGAAAAGTCTGGGCCTGCTCTTACAATGACTCCAAATGCAGAAGACGGTGTTACTTTCAATTGGGTTCCTTCTGAACACAGACTGCGATTTTGCACCTATTTTATTAATGCAATTACAAGCTTCTCCCGAAACCTCTCAAATTCATTTGAAATTCACTTCAGATGCATGCTAAGCTGTTAGCCAAAGTCCCGGTGCAGCGTGCCTCCTGAAGGCTGTGAATGAGTTATGGAGACTAGCCCAGCCAAGGTCTTCAGAGCTCCCAACCACCTCCATCTAACGTTAGTGTAATGCACGGAGGCTCCATAAAAGCAAACACATCTTTAATAATACTTCACACTTTGTACAGCGGGTCCTATCGCGGGACTTCAGCCTGCATGAATTAAGATTTACAACACACTGGTATCATTTCCCGCTATTTCAAAGATGGGTGAAGGTGAGAGAAAGACGAAGCAATTTGCTGAAATTCTCGGAGGAAAGCGGTGGCGATGCAGAAAAGAGCACAATGCTCTCAGCCTCAGCGCCTGTGCCTTTGTCACAAGACCATCCTTCCCGTCTCTAAATGCCACGCTCAAGTTTGATGGTGTGCTGTAGTTCTAGAGTATTAAATCTGACACCGTATACATGTTCTGGATCATAAGGCTGAGTCCCATAAAACTGACGGATGTAGAGTTGAGAAGCCAAAAGGGACAGAGCAAAGAAGAAGGAGAAAAGTCCCTTACGCCACAGCTGGGTGGTATTTTTCTAGGCAGTAGGTTCCCGTGTTGCTGAAGGACCAGAACATATTTTTGCTTTTACGAATGCAGTTTATTTTGCAAATCAAGGTGATTGCACACATTTCAGCTTGTCAAATTTTCAGCCTTTCAACCATATGTCTGTCGACCTTACGGACTACCAACTTTATGGGATTCAACCATATGTCCAGATCCCAATATATATGAAGGCCAGTTCTAACATAAGAGCTTTACGGTAGTAGCGTAGTAAACCATAATGTTTGCAGATGGCTGTAATAAAATCATTCAGGAGAGGAAAGGTGCAGGGACATAAAGCCTTCAAAGCTTCTTCTACTGAATAAACAATTTGATCTGAATAATGTAGTGGGAAGCACATTCCACCAATGAACCAGCTGATCTAGTCCAAAATGTTGCTTTTCATTTTCTTTCCTAATCCCACATGTATTTTAACCTCCTTTTTTATTTTCCTCTGTAGGATTATCTTGAAATTTGGAAGAAAAGTATAAGAAGGAAAAATAGCAAAGTAAAGAATTTTTTTTTAAAGGTCCAGTCCACTTTTGAATTGTGATTTTTCGTATGTGAAATGCCAAATGGTTATGTGCGGCCTGGAAGATATATTAATAGAGAGGTATAAGTTTTTTACCGTCACATGGTGGGATTGAAGGATGATGTGACTTGCTTCATTTCCTGAAGTGGGACTCAGCTTTCAAAGTTAAGGAAAGTTTCCTCCTGAGTAAGCTTTTTCTAACTCTAGGAAGTTGGAGTTTGGTTTATGTCCTGCTGCACAATAACTCACATGATAATTCACATTCCTTTTCTCTAACAGAATTTGATATCTCTATTATTTGGGGAACTCCGGTCCCACTTTCCCCTAACGAAAACACGCCGAGCCGATGCATCCCCCTTGGAGAGCTCTCCACCTCTGGGCTCATGGTTGTCCTGGCCGACAGCGGGGAAGGGAGCACTGCCTGCAAGGGGAACCATGGCCAGCATAGGTGTGATGGAGGCTCTTTTTCAAACCAAAATATTTTTTAAGCTGACAGTCCGCAGTGAGCTTTGGCAAGCTTCCTTGAACTAGACAAAATTCAGTTCCTACTTGGGAAAGAAGGAAACCTTCCCTGAGCATTCATTGAAAAGTGCAAAAATGAAGTGTAACCTGCCTGCGCTGCTGGTGTGCAAAATCCCGGCGAGAGCAACCCCCGTGAGCTGTTTGCTTTGAGATAACTCGGCTGAGCTCGCACTGCTAACGTCAGTGGAAGGTTTTTCTATTGGATTAAGTGTTGCGGGGTCAGATAGTGTCTAAGAAACGAGAAATACACTGTTGCTCTTCCTTCCCCTGCCAAACTTTGTGTTGACCAAGTGGCACTCCTTTCTGAGCGCTAGGTCCTGCCTTATTTGAAGAGGGTTCATCCTGTGAGATGCTGAGCACCACGGTTGCGACCATGCTCAGCATGACAGGAGCTCACCTAGCACTGGATGAGATTCACCCCATCACATCCAACAGTCCTTTCCTAAGCAACAACCATTAAAAAAAAATTAAAATATAGGTTGAACTGAGCAAAACATATTATTCTTCCCTGTTGAAAGCCTCAGCACCTACCAAATCATTTGTTGCACAAGCGTACTCATGAAAGACTGCAAAGAGCTATGAAAGATGTCAAGGCCAGGCTGGATGAGGCTTTGACCAACCTGCTCTAGTGGAAGGTGTCCCTGCCCGTAGCAGGGGGTTGGAACTCAATGATCTCTAAGGTCCCTTCCAACCCAAACCATTCTGTGATTCTATGATAAGAGTGTAGCATGGACCTCAACCCTCCCCAGTGGTGTGCGGCTGCCCTACCTGTGTGCTCATATTTGTGTCGCAGCAGGGAACTGCTCTTCTGGAATGTCTTGTCACATAAGTCACATGCGTACATGCCACTTTCTGTCTTCTTGATCTTCTTTCGGGACAGACAGGAGTCGGAATCCGTCATGTCATCGAGGCCGGACATGTAGTCTGGGGTTCCATCAAGCAATTCTCCCTGCGAGGGAACCACCCGTCAGCGACACCCACTTCCACCACCCCTCCCTTCCCACGGAGGAACCAACCACCCTGGAAAAGTTAAAATAATGTCTGCTTAGGATAGGTCCCTCTTAGCTTAGGAAACCATTGGTAATTAAATTACAGCTGATGGGAACGGTGGGAATAATGAGGAGCCTCCTGCTTCTCTGCCTTCAGCCAACCTTCTCCTTTTGAGCACTCTGCAATAATATGATTTACACAAGCATTCAGTATTTATCATATTGGCACTAAATATTTTCAAGGAGCGGAAAGTGCAAAGGGGAGACTCTTCATGGACGGCAGAAGGTATTGCAATATTTTACAGGGGTAAGTGTAAGCAACAGCTAAGAGAACATTCCTTGCAAAACGCTGAAACTTGGATATATTCTGTATCTGTAGAAAGGTTTTAATTGAATTTTATATTTAGGTACAAATGTTATTATTATGCAATCCATTTAAATGTATGTCTCCCGACTAAAGGCCTCAAGCTATATTTTTATATTTAATTTTGTAATTTGAAATAGGGAATATTAATAACACTTTTTATCAATGTTCTATCTATGTTAAAACAGCCTTCAGCATTAAGCAGTAATGAATGTGGATCAGTAAATTATTAAATTTCTTGATATTTATTTTGTCTTGATCCAAAGAGAGTGCAAACTTGCATGATAACATACATTTCCATTTGCTATCACACAGTTCGGTTTTCTTAGACTAGGTTTGCACTAATTAATATTAGAGAAGATTAAATAGGCTTAAATACATTTACAAAGAGGGCAGATGTACTGTAAATTGGAATAGTGGAACAGCTGTTATGGAGGTGCAGTGCTATTTATGCTCCTATTGTGCAAAGAGGGATTATAGCCTGTAATGTAAAACCATACCTGATTTTCACATTTGAAACTATAAAACATTTACTAGTCAGTAAAATTACTAATAGAGCATAATAGGACATAGGGGAACATGCACAAATGCAAAAGAAAAAAAATTATTAATCTATAGTCAGTTAATCTCATTTAACTAAACTCTGCACATTATAACTGAATACACCCAGCAAAAAGTTATAAAAGTACGTGGCTTCTGTAGAGCAGCTCTTTGCTGTAGGCATGCAAGCAGTGAAATCCTTTACTACTCATGTATTGATTCTGAGACGACCTGAGAGAAGGCTTAAAGGTTGTACCCAGGCACGAAGTGCTGACCCAGATTATGTGTCCAGGGAAAGACTTTGTCTGCGATTAAGGGCCCTAGCTGCTACCTCTCCAAATAATTTCATTTAATCTCTGTGTTTTTTCAAAGATGTTCCAGATGACTGTCAGGATTAGAGGACTGGTAGTCTGGGAAGGGCAGTAGGTGGGCTGAAGGAAGGGGCTGTGATGAAGCAGCGCATCAACGTTTCTCAACCGCCAGACACACACAACAAGAGAGAACACCTTTCCCATGCATGGTGGGTGAACAATCCCCCAAAACACATGGGGAAGGAAGATTTGAGGGTGGCTTTCAGTGGGATAGAGCTGTTATGAGGCCATATGGACCTATAACTCTAAATGCGGGAGTGATTCCCGAGAGGTCTCCCACTGCTCCTTTTCCCCATGGTGCAATGTGGTTATGCCCTGCAAGGATCAGTTTCCCTAGAGTTTTCCTTTTTTTTATCTGTAGGGTGGGATTTTTGATGGACATTATTATTATTTAGATACAATTCTAATAAGAAATGAGTGAGCTCTTAAACAGAATAAAACTGTAAGCGTTATGCCTATTCAAAGGCATCGATACTGCTTCTGAATCCAAGCAAAGGAACTCTTGGGTAACTGCAGTTTGCTTTTCTCCTCCACTGCATTTTTGCAAGTTCAGACTAAAATAAACTCTGCTAATTTTGTTGGAAATGCTGACTACAGCTTTGAGCTTTTACTTCTGTAACAGAATACATCACAAAATACTAAATTCCAGCCTTTCAAAAGAAAACGGTTGCAACAATTTACCTGAAATCCTTGTTTCCGCTGGTACTTTCTCCTTTGCTGCATATCGGCAAAAGTAGCTGCTCCAGTTGGGTAGGTATAGGCCATATGTGGTAGGAAGCTCATCTGATCTAGTCCTGGGTATGGTCGCAGCCCAGGAATACTGGTCTGGACTGGTGGCATAAAAGTGGCTGGGGGAAATGCGCTCTGTGGTGGAAGTGTTGTGTATAAAGGTTTGGCACTAAATGGGTTCATACCAAATACTGCGTTAGTGCTTTTATCCAGATTATTTGAATTAGAAAACTCCTTCTTGATAAAAGTCAAGTTCAGCGGCTCATCTGAGTTTTCAGATGATGAAGAAACACTGTTGTGTTCTAAATTTACACTATTAGATTTTGTTTTGTTCTTTGTGGCTATAATACTTTTGGGTTCCTTCATTTGTTTTGGTAAAGACAAGTCCAAAGGCTCAGCCTGAAGCTCCTCAGAAGAGAAACTGTTTGGAGTGTAAGAACTACTGTGGGAGTTTTTAGAAGATGTGGAAGAAAGATTTAAAGGAGAAGGAGTATTGCTCCTAGAGTGGTCCAATTTATCAACGGGTTTCATATTGGTAAAATGAGGAGGTTTTGTTAGCCTGAGAGGAGTATCACAATTAGTAACACTGTTATGGAGTTCAGCTATAGATGGTGAAGTTATAGAGTCCACAGGCTTTATTGGAGATCTGGCTGACAAAGAGTCTTTAGTGGGAGTGTTGTTGGTGGCAGCCAGCGCCACCTTGGCACTGGCCCTTTCCAGTGATGGTGACCTGGAACTTGAATACTGGTAGACTTTTCTTTGTTCAAACCATTCCTTCACAAATTCCTGAGGAAGGCCAACAGCAATGGAAATTTTCAGTAGTTCATCAGAGTTGGGTTCCATATTCATAGCATAATATGCTTTAAGTACAGACATGTGGTCCTTGTATGGGTTGATGGGGCTAGTCATTCCTTTCTCAGAAAGTACTGATGACAGCAAGAGGGTTTGCTTATCAAACACTCCAGGTTTGTTGGGAACCATGTTCTCGTGAGGCTGAAGGACTGCCTTGATTTCTTCGTTCATTTTACACAGGTAACGCTCATGCTGATGCAACGGAATGGGACCAGGAAAGCTTTCTTTACAGAACTGGCATGAAAATGGAGTGGATACGTTATGGTTCTCTATCATCTTGTCTTCAGTTACCAGGTCTATTAGGGTTCGCAGCTTCTCTTTTTTAATGTTATTGAGCTGCCTCCTTGAGTCTGTGGTTAAGCTCTGGAGGCAAGCTTTGGCTTCATTGACTTTCTCTAATGTATAGTCAATAATACTTTTAGTGGCACCATTATGACTTACTACTGGAAGACCCACAGGGGGAATATTGGGGGAGGTAACTCCTTGTTCCTCGGCTTGAGAGCATGAATCCTTCATATGGTAAACCTTCAACTTGGAGATCTCTTCAGCCTTGCAGTCCATTTTCTGCCTGGAAACCGTGTTGTCCACAATCTGTAGGACCTTCTGCACCTCACTTAAATTACTGCCTACCGCAGGAAAACCAAGCAACGGTGCTTCCATCCCTACACCTAAGTGCTGCATTGGACTTTGAGCAGAAGCGTGGACTCCTAAGGGGCTGGTTGCTCCAAGTCCACCATTCATAAAAGGACTAGTTGCACTAAACCCATGTGAGGCCATAAGAACCTTGTATTCATTGAAATCTAGTGGTTCGGTTTTAATTTTCAGTAGGCCTGTTTGTTCAGACATACTAAGTGGTTTGCCATTCTCCAGCTTGTTTCTCAGCTGTGTGATGGCTGAATTAGTAGGAGAGGAAGATACAGAATTAGGAGAAGAACCCGTCTTGATATTGTTTCTCATTCTGCCATTGACAGAGATTAAACCAATACACTTCTTGCTGCTGATGTGCGAACTGTAGGAGCCAGAATGGGAGAAACGTTTCTTGCAGTTTGGACACTCATACGGTTTTTCACCTAAAATGATAATTAAAAACAAATGTTAATTATCATCATTGATGCTATAATTCCAAGTGATCGCATTTGTTACCCAACTGATCATCTGTGTATCCACTGGTTAATAGCAAGGAAAATATTAATTCTATGAATATGGGCACACACAACCACTGCTTTACCCTCTTCTTTCTATGGGTTTGAGGTCAGCATGGACCCACGTTCTCCAGCCAGCAACAGCCACCAAGGTGTGAGGTTGGCTCCAGACTGACCATGGCAAGTCATGGTAAGTACGCTGTGGCAAAAAGAGTCAAATCAAATGCAGATTGTTCAAATTTGATTTGTTTCTTTTTTTTATTTCTTAAGAAACAAAAAATGAATATTCACTGGAAATGAGCACAATAGGAGAAACTGAGTCCTGTTGGTAGGACCTCCATGTCAGCATAGGTGGAGGTCTGCGCCTAGGACAGAGCCCGGTGGCATTTTGTGTGCCGAGTGCTGTGTCAAGCAGGAGAGCCAAAACGCGCAAGTCATTCAATATGAGACGCTTTGCGCTCAGCCGCTATCTGAGAATATGAGCTGTATTTCACTTGGGGGGACTTTTTGTTATGGAAAATATAATGGGATCTTCAGGGTCCAACTGCACAGAAATGAATGAACGCTTCTGAACTCCAACTGCCGAACAAACAATCCATATTATTTGCAGAAAGCTTTACTATTTCCAAATCTTTCAGCGAGACGGCAGTATTAACAGCATGATAAATGAGGATGACTCAGATATCACTTATGAAATACCTTAGTAGCTCCAAGAAGCCAGAAGCAGAACTGTGTAAATTTTAAGCAGTCTTTAAAACTCAGCTAATTAAACAAAATGCAAATGAGCACACCAGCACCTCCGCTACTCACCACTGTGAATTCGCAGGTGTTCCTTCAGATGGTGTTTGTATTTGAAGGCCTTGCCACACTCAGTGCATTTGAACTTGCGATTGCCTGCTCCTTGGGTCAGCATTTGGTGCTGGGAGAAAAACAACAACAAAAAAAATACCAATGTGAATTTTATGCAAGAGAAATCATGAATTTCTAGATTGAAAAACAAAAGCAAAATTAATGTGGCTCTGAATTTATCAAGCGGACCAAAAGGTCTGCATGTACATTTATTTGTCTCATCAGCGTTGCAATAAAAATCAAAATGTTGGCAGTAAACCGAAACAAATGAGAAAGTACTTTCACATGAGCATTCGATATTTGCTTTAGAATTATTTCCTAAGTCTCTCATCAGAAATGTGTTGCTTTAAGGTATCTTCTGATGAGAGATACTGTTTTATAAGAAGATTTGTGGCTCTTAATATTCCTAGCAGATTCTGAACATGTGGGACTCCGCTTGTTTAAAAATTCTGTTTACTGCGTGTGTAGGAAAGACCGAAACACTGTCGTTAGTGGCATTTTGTGTAAGATTTAATTCATTATCACGCAGAAGAGACTGCGTCTTCGGCTCGAGCTGCTGCTAGAAATGGTTTTTTAAAATCACAGAGCAGCAGGGAAGACATGAGCTACCTTTCGTGCCATGTTTTCCCCCGGTGCTCTTCTAACGGATGAGGGAAAGTTGAAAGTTAAAAGTGGCATAAAGATCTAATCAAAGGCAGCTGACCTTTTTGCAACAAGCGAGAAAAGCCGCGTGACTTTGAATTTGGAGACAGAAAAAATTAATAATTAAAAAAAATTAATAATATTCATAATAATGTAGCAAACCACTCTGGATGCTCCAGGTAGAAGGTCAGCCTTTTGCAGGCAGCCACGACACAAAAGCCTTTTGCAGGAGCAAGGAGGGCAGGGGGGGAAAAAAAAAAAAAAAGAAAAAAAAAAAAATGGCAGCGCCGAAACGGTATGACAACTGCGAGGGTGTGCTGCCTCTTCCCACATTCCTGGCGAGACAGATGGTGTTACATGGGACACAGGGAGGTTTGTTCAAACAGCAGCAACCTTCAAAGATCAAGCAGAGCCCAGCCCGCCGCGCGCCATTGAGGGACCCGTGCTCATATGTTGCTGAGTTGCATAAACAAACAGCAACAGCTGTTTTGTCTCCCCCCATCGCCCTCCGAGGACTACTATAAACTTTAGTTGTGCCACTGTTAATATGATACAATCATTTTAATTTACTAATTGTAAATGCCACGAGCAAATGAGGGGACTTTTCAACACCAAAGCTACCATTCATAACGCGCCAGCGTCGGCGCGCTCTCGCATGCAAAATTTCAGGCGGTTACGTTGGACAAATATCTAGGCGGGTTGTGGGTTTATTTTTTTTTTTCACCCCAACAATTTTTTTAATGATACGAAGGAAAAGAAAGAACCTTAACCGGGGATCAGGTTAGGAAGAATAGACATGTGAAAATGTGTTTGTCTACTGGAAAAACCACGGGAAGGAAAGAATAGGAGAAAGTGCTCTAGAATCATTTATATTGATTTAAGATCAAGGAAAAGATACGGTTGTCTTAAAAATGATAATTGCTAAAATCTTGCAATTAAGAGATGTGTGTTTGCCTAACTGAATTTACCTTATGCTGAGAAAAAGCTTCCAAGAGAAATACAGCCGATCATGATTTTCAGGTTTTTAAGAAAAATAAATACAGCATAAAGCCTTTATAATTGGCCTCAGTGCACACATCTATTTATTTAAGTTTTAAGCACGCCATTTGAGTTTCCACTACAGCCTTCCATAAGACGAGTTTTCAGGAGGAATCCTCCGGCGAGGACAGGGGTAGTTTTTCTGCTGGTATGTAAAGAGTTTGGTGGCACAGGTCTATCGCCAGCCTGATTAGGAGGACTAGGGAAGCCTGGTCACCTGTTTGAGATACGCAGCATTTCCTTAAATGCAACACTGATATAATATTACATGCATCACATCGAGGAAAAAGCTGCTTTGATTTATTGCAGATACGCTGCCGGACTATACAAACGAGAGCGATGCCACAATTCCTGCGCATGCATGTGTTAGTGGTACGATCACAAATGAATAGCCTGTATGGACTCTAGGGTGAGTTACTTTAAAAATGTGTAATTATGTTTAGCAAGCGATTATACAAAATACGCGTAATTTCACGTGATTGAAAAGGTTACTCTAAAAGTAATGAAAAAATATTAGCGGATCTTTTAGTACGTCTTAGAGCTCCTATGTGCAACACTGCAAAGTAAAACTAGGTGAAAAATGGAATTAAAATTGCTGAGATGTTTAATAATGTATAATTAAAATGCTACAGTTTCATTCACTTTTTGAGGAACATAAAAACGAAACTAAAGTCAAGTTAAAGTGCAAATAAAATTTCTAAATTAGAAATTAACACACTCATTCGATCGTGAACATAAGACTATTAAATCATATTAGAAGAGACCATCAAAAAATCATTTAGACCTCAATTAAAGCTATTACCATTAAAAGATCTGCATCTTCAAAATGCCATGAAAAATTAATAATGATTGCCAATCAAAGCAATATCGTTCCTCTAAGGGGTTATTACAGAAAGAAATCACTTAAAACCAGCCCCCCACCTGATCTGTCCCTGGCTTGTGTGTCACCATATGCCGCTCGAGCTGGGTGCGGTAGGCAAACGTGTAGTTACAGAGAGGGCACGAGAAGTTCTCCTCGTTCTTCTCGTGGCGGTACTTGATGTGCTCCTTGAGGGACGTCAGGCGCTTGTAGCCCCGGTCGCAGTAGGGGCAGGTCAACAGTTGGGCGAAGGCATCTGGAGTTCCAGGTGGCAGGTCTGCATCCCAGGATGGGGAAGAGGAGGAGGTGGGGGGGAAAGAGGCAGGCCAAAAGGTCAACAAATCAATGGCAGCTCATGGGCTGATTGCCCGGGCTGGTATGAGAGGAATCGCTGCAATCTGCTGCCCGAGAGGGAGGGATGGAGCTTCCAACCCACGGCGGGAGGCACCGGCACCCGCGCACGCCCACAGCAGACTCGCAGGACCCCGCTCCAGACCCCTCTAAGAAATTAGTTACGGGCATCTCTCCTCTTGCAGACCTCACTGGCTGAAAAACTAAGAAATACTTTTCCCAATCAGTTGGCAATTTGCATTCCAGCCCCAGCTCATTACATTACTTATGCCATTGACCCCATCCTTCCTACCAACGCTTTTCCAATTATTTACCAAGACATCGGAGAGCAATAGACCGGCTACCCCATCTTTTGTTGCATTAAAACTCTATTAAAAACTTCCCAAACTCCCAACTAGACCAGCAGCCTTTCTCCCGTTTAAATCCAGCTCTTCAGTTCACCCACCAAATAATACAAATTTGCTGACTAAAAAATCACAATACACTGAAATTACAGCCCCAATCTTTGCTCATGAAATTCCATGCCGCTGCAGCTGTTCTTCAATTTTTAAGGTAAACACCCAGGCATGTAGTGCATTTATAATTGCAACAGCTGCACGAGGTCAGGATACTGGCTAAAAATGAATTACAGCCTCACCATTTTCTTCTTGCCCATTGGCCTCTGGAGTGCCAAGACGAGACAGTTCCTCGGGGGCTTCGGGGTAAATAATGGCTGTGTCGCTGCGCTGCAGGTACTCCGCTATGCTGACTGCATGCCCATCTCCTTCCTCCAGTTTCCTTTTGGCAAAATATTCCTCAAAGTCCGACGTGCAATTTGCGTTCTTCACTAAAATGAGAGAAAGGGGAACAGAAAAGGGGTTTGAGTGCATCCTCCCCAAGAGCTCGGGTCAGTTAACATCACAGGCTGAGCCGCTGTTTGTGCTGGAGCCACAAGGCTGGGGCTGCAGCTGGATCCTCGCTCTCATCGGTCTTGCTCCAGCTCCTAATAAAATTAATGCGGGCTTTCCATCGGCGTGGATGGAAGTCAGGGCAGGCTGTTAAATTAACAGGAACAAGGGCTCTACGGGGCAGAGGGAGAAGTTTATGAGGCTTGAGTAATGCAGGTAATCCTTCATCTCTGGAACCTGAACCTTCAGGGGGCTCCTGGGGGACCCATGGTTTTTGGCATGAACACAGGCTAACCTACAGGACCGAGCTCAGCTGTCCCAGATCCTGCAGACCCCGAGACAGTCCCCATGTTGGAGGCGGTAGTTGCAGGTAGTAAAGACCACAACTACTTCTCCTGCATGAGAGGTCCTGCCTCGGGTTGCTCTTCCACAGTGGACACAAGAATTGTTCACAACATCTTCTCTTTATTTTTTTTCCTCCATGAAAAATTAACTTACAATGGCAGAAGTTGTTTAAAAAAAAAAAAAAAAAAAAAAAAGTGTTGCTTCATAGATTTCTACAAACAGAACCACGTTTTAGAGCATAACAGTGATACCGAGCCTAAAACTATTCTTACAGTCTGTACAATTTTCCTTCTTTTCCTTAAATGTAAATCCAATTTTTTATTGTTCATCCAATGTCTGTGAAACATAATATATGCTCAACCACAAAACATCCTGTTACTAAAAATATACATTTCTCCTCCATGTATGAACACTGCATACAGGAAAGACCTTAAAAACTCTGGGAGGTTATAGACAAATATTAATATCATTATACCCGGAGAAAAAAGAGCTGATCATTTTCTTTCTCTGATATTTTTTTTTATTTATTAACAAGCCTTGGAAGACACAGTTGGTGGCAGGGAATTAAAGATACTTGTTTTTAACTGACCATAAATGAAAAGAATGGCTTGTGATTGATTACATTTTTAATGTATTTCTCCTTAGGTGAAATAAGAAAATGAAGCAATGCCATAAACTATTCTACAGTTCATGTAAAAGTAAAGTATTAAATGGAACGATTCTGCTCTCGCTGACGCCAGGGAGCAATATGGAGTAAACTCATGGAAATCAAAGGGTTTATGGCCCTACAGGGTTATAGCAGTTTGTAACCACTGGAAATGAGAGACTAACCAGCTCCTTGGTGTTTACAAATGGCTAAATGCTTCACCTCAGTTTCCTACAAAAATGCAAGGTGATGCTGGCAGTCAAAACAAGATGTGGCCTCTGACTGTGGCACGACTGGAAACCTGAAAGCGCCTGATTTGAAGCGCTGATCTCGCCATCATTGATAAAAGTAGATATTCAGCTATGTAAACAAACCTCATCCCTTCAGCCGATAAAATCAAATCCTCCGGCTGAGACAAGTATGGCCTATTTTTCGTATGAGCTGAGCAGCTTCTCACCTGTTCTGCAGAATTTTAGTGACAGTGGCCAAATGGCACAGGTCATGGGACATTGTTTTTGGAAGGAAACTTCTGTTCCTATCACAGGGGTTTTGTAGGGAATCTCTACACCACCATGGTGCTCCTCCCTTGGTCCTTCTGTTGCTCTTGCAACCATTTGTGAGCAGCATGAGAAGCAATACCACCTCCCCCCCCCCCTCGAAAAAAAGCAACTTCTACAAGAAGAAGGACATCGGTATGGAGAACAAGACCAAGTACCTTACGTCCATTTTGTTGCTGTAAGAGCAATATAACAAAATGGTGGTCGCTCAAATACACAATTTACACAGGAGCATCAGACTATGTTTTTCACTTTGTTTTTATCACAACAAAGCTGAGGCATTACTTTTTGCATTGGAAACCTGACTTTTCATTCCCTTGTTACTCCTAGATCTTCCAACTGTTGCAGGGTCATCCGCACCCTTGCTTCATGCTACCCCATCTCTTGGTTTGGCAATAAATTCAAGGAAAAGAAGTTTATTTCTTGCCGGATTCAGGCCACGACCCAGTAAATGCTCCCTGTGAAGCAGGGAAGGAGAGCTTTTCTCTGGAGAGGAGATTTTGGAGCAGGAAGGGGAAAGGGCGGGATGGTTCCAAGGGAGGAACATCCCATGTCCTCCTCCTCCAGGCAGGCTGGGGGCTTTTGGAGCTTGCAACAGTGTTTACAGGGTGGAGATTCAAGCCACCAAGCAAGGCCTGAGTTAATATGAAGAGCTTTGGTCCCAAACTCAAACCCAAATGAGGTTCTTCCTTCCCAGCCCCCAAGTCTACCTGGATGTAGGTCCAACAGGCTGTGGAGAGATTTCTGTCCTTGGCTTCCTAATTATCTGGATTATTTAGCTTCTATGTCTGTGCATGCAATCCAGGAGCTAAAGCAAATGCTGATGTCTACTTTATAAACCCCTAAAAACAAAGGGATTTAGTGGAAAAGCTGACAGATCCTTAACTGAAACAATCCAACCAGTGCTGCAAGGCTACAGATTAACGTAAATAGCAAAAGGTGACCATGTGCATCTGTTTTCTCACCAGAGACGTTACCGACAATTCAGACATGGCTGGAAGCTCACCCAGAGTTACTAAAAAGACCCATCTGATAACCATTAGGCTTTTCTCTTGATTTCTTGGGGGGAAGGCTTGCTTCTCCTTCCCGTGTCCTAATTTGTTTTCCATGCAGAAAGTCATGTTCCCAGATTCCTCGTGGGCTGACACCGCACACACATTGCACATCCCCTCCTGCGAGGCAAGAATTTCAGCAAGATCTACAGTGGGTGACCTCACCAAATAAGTCTTTTTTTAATTAATTATTGGAGCTTGGAGAGCAGAAATATTTTCAGCTCCAAAAGCTGATGCGGCCATGTCGCGTAAAAATAAAACGCATGAAGGAAAGCTATCTTTGGAGGCATTTAGGACCTTTCAAGATAAAGTGAGAGAGAGGTTCAAGGAGCTTGGGAGACCAGTTACTTTGTGTGGGAACTTGTCCTGTGAGATGGTGATAGCTGCCCTTAATCGCAAACAAAGCTAATAAAACCACAGCCTTCATTAGCCAGGAAGTGAGAGGCCCCCATTGGTACACACAGATTACAGCCTGAAAACGGCCTGTCCTCCAACCTGCCAAGTTTTACTTCTGTTTTCCTCCCCCTGAAGGGCTGGGGTTTTTTTCCTTTCTTTAAATTATATTAAGAGATCTTTACTCAAAGCTTGTCAGATAGTAGTAATCGAAACCAGGAAAATTTTTCTGTTTGTTCACAGGGAATTTGATGATCTGTTTTCTGCAAACATCCCAGCTGTAGTAACCGTAAGAGGTACAATACAATAAACTATAGGAATTTATTCATTTTAAAAATCTCTTCTGCAAAACATGATTTTTGTCAAATAACCACTTCAGAAATCCCCAGAAATATTTACAAATTAATTTAGCAGGACCAAAGAATAAAATTTTCACTCTAATGGTCACTTTTGCTTTTCCACTGTAAAGCCTCTATGGCTCATTACAAAAACACAGATGATTAATGTATGGATAACAAGATTTCCTTTTTAAGTACCACTAGGAAGTGGCCATTCTGACAATAGCAGAATAATTTAATAATGGATACTTTCTTTTAGTTTTCTTTCTCTACTAATGATGTTCTGGAATGAATTTGATGCTAAAAATACACCACTGCTGTTGCATGCACCTACAGCGACTTTGCGGTTGGATGTATGTGAATGAGTCCAAAGCTGTATCTCCTATCTCTGTGCTCAGCCCGGGTCATGGAGCACTATGAGATCTGGTGTCAAGAGGGAGAGGCACGTTGTATTAAACGACACACACCTCCTTGGCCCATCTGGAAGAGCCCATGTTAATCTGTAGGAAGCCCTAAATGTCTTTCCTGGAGACCAGAAGGTCACCGTGGTATGGCTTTCACTGAAGATTGAGTCACTGATCGAACTTCTTCCATTGCGTTGAGTCTCAACCTCACCTCAGTTGTTTTATTAAACATCACTGTTAAATCTGCCTACTACTTGCAGGGAAAAATTAAGGCTGAACACTCAAGACAGACACAAAGCCTATCAGGAGACTGAAGAAAAAAACATTGAACTTTTCCTCCACTAGCTAGAAAGAATCTTCAATGGCTCAGGGTCTGACATCTTCCCTTTCCTCCTCAAATAACAGTTGGGACAACTCAACAGGAAAACTGGGAAAATTTTTACTCTGCATGAAGGATACTACAAGCTCCTAGTAGTCACCTGGCATCTTCCACTCAAGGGGAAAAGAGTGGCAAAGGCATTTAAGTTTATCAGATGATTTAATATGACTAAATAATCTGACATCGCTCTTGAGAGACTATGGAGACTGCAGCCATTACAGAAACATGTTCTACCCAACCGACCAGCCTCTGCTGAACGAGGTGGCTCTGAATGGTTGTAACGGTTTTAAGCTGAAAGGGAGTAGATTGAGATGAGATCTGAGGAAAAAATGTTTTCCTGTGCGGGTGGTGAGGCAGTGGCCCAGGGTGCCCAGAGAAGCTGTGGATGCCCCATCCCTGGAGGGGTTCAAGGCCAGGCTGGATGAGGCTTTGGGCAACCTGGGCTGGTGGGAGGTGTCCCTACCCGTGGCAGGGGAACTCGATCTTTAAGATCCCTTCCAACCCAAACCATTCCGAGATTCTGTGATTTTATGAATGCCTCAGTGATGAAATATTTGAATTAAACACTAGTAGAGCACAAGACAACTTGTAATGGTTAAGTGAGCAAACCCACTCATTGCAGCAAACAGCAGCAGGAGTAACGTGGAGGCTGGGACTTTTGCACAGGCCATTTGGGGAAGGAATTACCAGGTGCAATGTCCAGAGCAGCTTTGGTGTTTTAAATGCAGATCACCCAAATGCAAAGCACTCTTTGAACCACGAGTTTGCAGTGCACCAAGCTGGGTAGGGGCAACTCTTATATTTCCCCCCAGAAAACCGGTTTCAGAAGAGGCAGGACAGCCCATGGACCCCACCCAGAGTTAGTGACAGGGCTGTGCGGGGGCTCAGCACCACCCTGCCCCCAGAGAGATGCCATGAGGCCGAAGTCGAGGAAGCAGAAGAGACCATCAGATACTGGAAGGAAAGGGGCTAAGAGGACATGAAGTCTTCTTCCCCCTCAAGCAGACCACATGGCAAGCGTGAAAGAGTCAAGGCCTGTTATGGTAAGGAAAATATGTGCAAAGGAAGTCACACGGACTGATAGGGGACCTCAAAGGCTCTGGTAATGGTAATTCAGATAACCATCAAGTCTGATTTCTGAATCAGATGTCTTTTAAAGTCCTGTTTCTCCCAGTGCTGAGCACAATTTTTCACTTTACTAGCGTCTTTTGGAAATAAAAAAGCTTTTAAAATACGTATGTATCCAGTTCCATACGGCAACATCATTAAGTATATATGTCAAGAAAACCTGTGTCTCGGTGCCACCCTCCTTTCATGCATAGTAAATCTAATGGATGAAAAAAGTGGTGGCATGGTTTTATTTTCCTATTATTTTCCTCCCTCAACAATTACAAAGTAAATTTCTTGTGTTACTTAATGAGAGCATTGGGGTTTTATGTGGGTGTTACCAACACTAGGAAAGTGTGAGTAATAAAATCCTTGCGAGACTTAGGTACCACCTTTTACAGTAATATTTGTAGAGGGCATTACCTATGAGCTAAATCTCATAATGGAATGCATAGAAATGTACTTATACTAGAAAACCCTTAACCGAGTAAATCAGGGCTATCTGCAACATCTCAGATTGTGAACAAATGCAGGAGAAACATTGGGTGATGTATGGTGTTCAGCTGTGCTGAGGATGGAGTGGGGCCTCGTGGCCTTTGGAAAGAACATGGTAAACCCCTGAATTCGTTTGGATTAGAAAATAGTAACAGAAACCTTATGCTGTTTTGCTTTGCTACAGAAAAAAAAAAAAAAAAAAAAAAGAGAGATGGCTTGGAGGTGATGCCTGCTAAATATCTCTGTCCTCTTTCTTGTTCCACAAAATGTATCGATTTCTAAGAAGAGGGGAAAGAAAGAGATGTGAAAAGTGGAAATAAAAAAAAAAGATTAGCCAGAAACAGAATAATCTCATAAATATGCATTTAAAGTGTGTGTGTGCGTCTGTGTATCTATGTAAAGGGTTTATGTGTGTCTTGCTGAAAAGATGTTTTCAGTCTCTGAAGTAGCTTTCCTCTGTACACCATGCGAATCTGGGGTTGCCAAGAAGGGTGCACCCCATCCTCATTATCAAGCTCTTTGCACGGTCTCTCTCATTAAAAGACTACTGTTATCCTGGTCCGGCTACTTTCAAACTAGATGAGATTCACCCTCGTTGGGAAAATATCTCCTTGTGCTGCTGAAAACTGTCATCTCACAAGGATGCAGTTAAAAGGAGTTAGGGGCAGAGGAGGGGTAGGGAGGACCCTCAGCGGATGAGTTTGTCGCTGCTCCGCTGTGATGAAATTGGGGAAAAAAAAAATTAAAAACCATGAGAATTATGTAAACCTTTCCCAATTGTTAAACTGCAAACAAGAGAGAAATGGTTTTGTCTCTTCATGCCCAGCTGATTCTATGTGATACAGAAGAAAAGCGATGCTCATGGCATGCGGTCCCTTACCTGTACCATTGTTTCCAGCGGTCTGAATTGTGGCTTCAGGCCCCATAGTGTCATAATCTTCCTTCATTTCTTCTGTGAAATAAGCACACACACTTTTAGCATTTGCACGTTATTGAATTGCTTACAAAGCTCGGGAGCACGGTGTGGTAACAGGGAAGATCCTGCTACGGGAAGGAGAGAAAAGGGCTGTTGTGGACCCCTGGACAATGGCTTTGTTCTGGCAGCTGAATGAGTTCAGTGGTGCTGGATGGCCGAGAACTTATTTACTTTAAACATGCCAGCCAGCGGTGGAAAACAGAACTATTTGTTCGGAGTAAATGAAGGGCTTTTCCCAACATCAAATCTAATAAGCAGTTGGGGTGATAAAAAGGGATTTTTTTTCTTTTTTTTTTTTTTTTTCTCCGTATTTAAAAGAAATAATCAGTTAACAGACACTGTGAGATCTATACCTGGAACAAACTGAAAATACAAAAGGAAGATATAAGAAGTTCTTGTATCTCTATTTCTATCTATCATCACACAGATCTTCTGAGCTGTCATCGTCATTTTAACCTCGTTTGGAAAGCAACATGTATTAATATCAAGTGGTGCAGAAATGTGACAAATTCCCAACTGTGGGCAGTTCTTCCCTGCCCCTACGATTTGTTTGCATTTTCTGTGCCCTGACCAAGTCAGCCTTTAAGGCCATAAATTGGGTTAATTCACATGCAAATGAGCACAATATGTGTAGAATTATTTCCTATGTATTTCTGATGGATTGGTTTACTTTCCATGAAAGTGGGAGTTCGGAGTGTGTTTAAGTAGCGTTTTGGAAGAGGCTGGATGCAGCTCCATCACTGGGGAGAACATTTATTTTCCTAGACGGTTCACCCTGCCTCGGAGTGCCTGTCAAACTTCGTTTCTTGCTGCTAATTTGCTAGTTCATGTGCAACAGGTATTCGCACATACAGCCTGCTGAAGATTTAACCCTGCAGAGGGTTTTCACAGGCAAAAATAAATATACATAACATTTCTTTCTTGCCTTTTCAACCTCTAAATGACAGCATTTCTGTATTTGAAGACATGCACAAACATACAAACTTTTTTTTTTTTTCAAGTGAGAGAATTTAGGATTTGAGATTTAAGTGAAAAATCTGCTTTAATCTTTCACTCAACTGCACTTTTAAGAAATCAAATGTCAAAAGGCACACAGAAATGGTTCAGCAATGACATCCCCCTCCCCCCAAAAAAAAAAAAAAAGAAAAAGAGAATTTCCCAGAAATGAACACAAGTCGATGATGATTCAGGAAGATGAATGCTGCTCACCCAATCAAGTGATAGACTGGCAAGAAGATCAAAGCCCGCTATTAAAATCTTATTGATATATGAAGCATTAAAATACTTCATACTCTTTTTTTTTTTTTTATTTTTTTTTCTGTGAGAAAGATTTGGATGAGGACAGAAACTGGCCCAGTATTAACCCATTTCCATGACAATGATTTGACTGAAGATAGGGGGAATAATATAAACAGAGCACATTCTCGGTTCATTCCTAAATTTGTAATCTTGTAGTATTCTTCAGATGTCACATCCTACAAGTAATTAGTTGGTAGAATAACAGGTTCTAATTGTATCATTCTAATCAAAACTAAAGCACAGAATGACTTAATTCAGAGCTTTACAACCAGCGTACAATGCTGTGGTATAAATATACATGTTTATGGCTTTGAAGCTTTAAAAAAAAAAAAATTTATGAAAGCTCTTAAGTTAAAATATGCAGGTACAAACAGATGCTAAATTTGTACAAAGGCATAGAATATGCAGACCAGATGAAAAATATTTGTTTAAACTGTACAGCAGACAAGCCAGCCTTGATTCTTTTCCCAGATCTGGCATTCTGCCTCTCTAAGGATCATTTTCACGGGGATATCTTGCATCCAAAACGTTTAGGAGTTCAATATGTATTAATAAAACGTTGTCAATTATGATAATTGATCTGCTGGGCCGGTCTCACATCTGATAT
>NW_010124683.1:66422-76422 GCF_000699245.1 Pterocles gutturalis
GGGACCTGCACCAGTTTGAATCTCCAAAAAACTGTATGTAAAAGGCTCTGGCTTTAGCTCTGACAAGTGTTATTTTCAGTTGAAATTGTTATATTCTAGCAAACCTTCTCCATGCCTCCTGAAAATAAATGATACCCGAAACGGTATCATCAGACAGATTAATTTTGCGTCAAGTTTAAGCAAACAAGATGTTCTTTTTACTGTCTCTAGAAAGATTTTCCTTGGTTTATGGACTTTTTTGAACAAAGAGATGGAGGAACTATATGTGACATTTTCTTGCCATAACAGTACCTGCTGAAAAAAAATTTCCACTATTAAAAATGGCCCACGCTAACATTTAAATGTTGATAATAATTAGCCTGACATTTGAAATACAGTGGTTGCAGTGTTGTCTTGAAGATGTTCTGCTCAACATTACCTAACTAGCCCCTTTTCATCCTTACGTGCTTGCTGTACATTATTCTGTCAGTTACTGAACAAATAAGACATCAGTTGCTAATGTATTAACATGCAAAAACTACGCTTAAGGGCCAAACACTGCCCCCAGTCCACAACGTAACTCCCATTGATGTCAAGTACTGTTAAGGTTGAGACAACCAGTAATAGAAGGGAACTGAAAAGTAAGGGATCAATTTTCTCCCTGATCTGCAAGGAATTTATGCAAACAGCAGCGTGCGTGGTGCCACGGGATGGGGATGGCTGGTTTGCTCCTGCTCTGGACCATTCTGCACAGCCTTGGACAGGGCATCTGGGGTAATGTTTTGGGAAATGCCCGGCTGTTTCAGGTGTGCTAGACGGTCAGGTCTCTGGTATTGTTCCATGTTTTTTCTGTAACATAAGATTAGGTGGTTGCTCAGAGGTGGCAATTAATTCGAGCTGAAAATGAAAGTGGCCACGTAAGTACAAAAATACGCCCTTCTCCTCTATGGAAGATGAAAACTCTGTTTCATCCCCACGTGAAGAATTGCACACTCGTTATGACCTATCTATGTGCAGAAAGCCCCAGTCAGGCGTGGCTGGTGGGATGATCAGAGGAGAAACCTGCAGCCTGGCCAAGCCTAGAAACAGGAGAAAAGAAACTGGTTTCTTCCAACAGGTTCATGGACATTCCGAAGCCATGGCCACGTATTCCAGCTTGGTGTGTTTGCAAAGGATTTAGGGCAAAAAGACTTACACGTGGCCAAAATGTGTATGTAGATAAGAGTAGTACTCTATTTTTTTATGCTTTCTTACCCTGTAGATAACAGAATCCTGCAACACTCACAACACTGTGCAGCGCATTAGGTATAAGTGATACGATCTGAGAACGACGTAATACCATTACCCTTGCATTTCCTTACTCTTGTCATCTACAGACTCTAAACAGAAAAGCCCTTACCTGCTCTTTGTGTGTTTGTGATTTTTATCTCCCCTGTGCTGTTGTCTCTCATCCTAAGAGAAATGAGGACGATACAAGTGATAGGACAGGAAGCTTAGGGTACACCCACTCTTTTCCCACCAGAATAAACACTGTTCTCAGGGAAGGTACACTGGTAATAAAAGTATGTTCAATTTTTAGAAAGTTCTCAGGTATTCCCATAATCGATATGGAAAAGGTTGTTCTAATGGATGTACCATCAACATGTAAACTCCACAAATAGGAAGACTTCAGATTTAAGGGACAAAATTTTGCCAGTAGTCAGGACCTCAGCTGTGATGTGAGGTGACATCTAACATGTGATATTAGAAGGGAGAAAAATAAGAGAAAATGTGAAATGCAGACCTCAAGGGCTGCTTAGTCCTGAAGCCTAAAAGTTGATGCTCAGGCCTGTGCCTCACCCTTCCAGGTTGCCTTTGCATGTAAGTGCTTTGGATAACGCATCTAGTTAAATCAGTTAAACCCTCTACAGACTTCAACATGAGATCGTGACACTATTTTGAACCCCAATAACAAGGAACACTCTTCTATCACGTAGACAAATTGCTTGATATTTTTTCTCTCTATATTTTTAGCTGGAGTCCTGAGGCTATTCCCCACGTTGCGCTGTCAGAGGAGATCCACCACAAATTAGTGAGGTTCTTGGCTCTCTCTTGGCTTCTCTTTTCAGGAATTGTTTGTTTCCTTGTTCCTGCTAACAACAATGGGATGCATCAAGTTTTACATATCTTGATTGTAAGACATTATTAATTTTGGCAATTGTGTGGTCAGCCCAATCTCTGCTGTTCTTATGGCTGTCTCTGTGCTGAAGTGACAGGCCAGTTGCTGGATGTTGGTGACCACGAGCAGATTTGTCATCCTGGGAATCTTGAGGGTGTCGATTAAATCACATACACTAGATTCCCAGACTGGAAGTTCTCTGCTGAATACATACTTTTAAATGGTTATACAGCACTGTAAGCACAGCTGAATGCTTTTAGAAATATAAATAATTGATTATTTATTTATCTTTCAATGTAGCCTTTTCTCCTGGTAGATTATAGAGCTTGTTCACAGGAGAAACTAAAGCATAGCCTGGAGGAAGATGATATACCTTCAGTTTTTGCTTGAAGTGAGTATGGAATTGGAATGACTCTAATGTTCACAATGTTCAAGATGGTGTTTTTGTTGCTTAACTGTATCCTTGATCTGATTTTGGTGTTTTTTAAGCATTTAGGGACACATCTTGTAAGTCTTAAGAAATTACAAGTGCATTATCTTATGAGGAGTCAAATGGCAGAAGACAATTCTCTCCATAATAATGCAGCTTAAGACATTCACACTTGTCTTTCCCTGCCCAAATCTTCTCTTCTCCTTCTTTAAACATTGAGGCAAGAACAGGACTATTCTCATAGTTATCCTACTGATAGAGTTTAAAATAAAAGAACCGTCTAATCTTTTTGAGGACTGAAGAGATGTGAACAAGAAGAGATGGATGAAGAACAGCTGTGAGCTCTAGTGAGGGACTTTTTAATGCCATTTATTCCAATCTGAGTCCTACTCCCGATGAATAGGCATAAAATAATCTTTTTCACTATTGAAACCTGAGTGTTTGTTCCCGTGTTCTAGATGTTGTGGAACTAGAAAACAATGGATATGGCTGCAGAGTCCCTAGTTCACCACATTTATTTGGGGGTTTGTATAGGAGAAATCACTGGTGTTTTCATATTGCATTTTGACTTCAGTAAAAAGGTTCCAGATAACTACAGAATTTGGTCCACTTTTTCTACTGACAGACTGAATAATCTGGCTACAGACAAGACAGAAGAATGCAAGATTTACAGCAGAGAGATGGAGCCAACCCCGTGTTCTGATTAGCAGTTTGGATGCCATTGTTCTGTCTGGAAAACACATGTCATCCGCAGAATCACCCAAGATGTCCATTGGCATCTGCCAACATATCCTCCATCACCCCTCTCTTTCTTACTTCTCACTCTCATCCTTACACCGCTTTCCCTGTTTCCCTGTATTTCTGAAATCCCCCCAAGTACTCCAGTGCAGTTAGGAGTTACCCCTTGTAAAAACTGATGTGGGTTTCACCCCCCCACAACAACATCACCTTCAGTCTCAAGCTGACCATCTCAAAATAACAGAAAATAGACCATTCCTCTAAGTCTTCTGGTGTGTCAGGTTTGTGCTGTGTTTCTCTCTGGGGACAGAAATTCATAACAGCCCAGAGGCTTCGTATTTTTTAAATTGTCACACTAAGACTTGAGTGCCTCCATAAAAGAAGCAGTAGAAAGAGATGCCTGAAGGTAGGCTGGGAAGAATCCAAAACGATGTCAGGTTTCCTTCTACCTTCCCATCAATAGGGTCTTTGAAGAAGCTGCCTCTTCAGAAAAGAAAAAAAAAAAAACTTTCTCTTTAGTTAAAAAGGCTACCATGGTTTCGGTTTGGAGACTGACAGTTACGTTCGCTTTATTACCTTAAAATCTATACAGCCTCATGGTTTGCAGTGGATGGCTTTGCCTCCACGAGTTTTGATGATGTCCTTGAAAGAGAAATATAGATGCATAGCTTCATTTGGTGTTGACTTTGGAGGTGAATATTTTATCCCTTTTCCTTTTCCTGGCTCTTTGCAAACAGTAGTGATAACTCCTATGCAGTATGCCTAAGAATTGTAGCAGGGGAAGAAAAAAAATAAAAAATCAAAGCTTTTACCGGACTAGAACAGTTCCAAGTATGATAGTTCTCCTTCCTCACTGCAGTGACTGATGATGAGGGACAGAAGAGATGAAAGAGGAGCTGGGACTATATCTCTTTGTCTATTTTCTTTTGCCCCAAAGATACTTTTATTATTTTCATTATTGTTTCTAGCTTTTATGTAGAAAGAGAAGATTCTAAACTAAAGGAAAATATATTTTCTGAGGTCTACGCATTTTTTTGATATAACTTTTTAGGAAATAAAGTCTTTCACATTCTTGAAGAGTCCTGAGAAAAGTGATAGTCTTGCTACAGTATCCTTTTCTAGGAAAGGATGATTTCTGTTTAAATATATGGGCATGGCAGTTTCTGCAAGGTACTAAATTGCCATTTACCCACCTTACATGTCTATCAGCCTGTTGAAAACTTGCTCTTTTGCTGTGAAGGGCCTGAAATATAGTTTGTACAATGCTATCACACCCAGGCAGAGCTACAACAGCTGAACATGATTATTTCTTAGGAACTCAGCTCTCTCACCACCTCCTTGGAAGAGTTTAAGTTTATAATTGCCAGCAGAATAATTCTCCTGCAGCTGTGGACTGTGTTAGGCAGAAGAATTTGTCAGGTTTCCACCGTTATGAGGGAGGTGGCAGCGCCTGGGAGGGGAGCCCCCAGCTAGTAGACTTCATTGGTAAAAATAACATTGTCCCAAGGTTATTCAGCTAAGATGTATTTTGGGAAAAAAAAAAAAAAAAAAGAAGTAAAGAAAAAAAATCAAACCTTACTCCTACCAAGTAAATCTAGACCAAGTAATTTTTTTTTTTTTTTTTCTGGTCAAGAAAGACTGTGATGGTGGTTGAGTGGTTGTGGATGAGTGGTTTGTATGTTCCCCTCAAATGAGTCAACTGGTCCTTCCTTCTCAAACAAGAGGAAGTCCAATCCACTGCTAACACAATGGCAGAAGAAGTTGCTGCATATCTAATGTCTATTAGATAGGCAGATGGGAGGAAAGGTAGAATTACCCAAATGTCGTAGGCTAAAGATTCTATTAATTAAAAAAAAAATCCAAAGAAATGTTTCCTGAAATCCCTTAAGACTGTCAAATGAGGCTTATTCTTCAAAGCTGTGATTATGTGCTATGTAAGTCTGTATTTACAGGCATCATTCAAGTGGTAGGTAGACCATTAAGTACACAGGTCTTAACATCCATACGGCTCCCAAGAGGAGTTATAAAATATCACAGAACACACTTTTTATACAAAAGTAGCACCTTGGTTACTTAAAGTGAATGGAAAGATCCTTTGTAAATGGACCCAAATGGCACCAGCAACAAGCATCGTTCGATAAATCCCTATTCCTGCAAAACTTCAGCTGCAGCAGGGATTTCTCCAAGTGGGAAGTACTTACTAGAAACAAATGCCACACCGTCTGATATATTCCTAACAAAACAAACGACTAGCATCTCCCAACTCCTCTCACCTCAGGTTTCAGAGGAGAGCCCTTGGGAACTCGACCCAAACCTGAGAACACAGGACTGTGCACTGCATCCTGCCGCTGCCCCGGCCAGGAGGGCTCAGAGACCTCACACCTGCGGCATACCACGGATCATCCTGCCTCGTGGGCTCTGATATTTAAGGTTAGGATGGAGTAAATAGAGGAAAAATTAATTTTACCAAGTTCTACGTTTAGTGGAAGCATCACTGGAATCATGGGAGGAGAAAGGAATTAAATCATTCTAGGACAATTTCTCTTTTTCAATATCGGTTGCTTCTTCTGTGGCACTTGGATACAATCTCCTTCACTTCTGTGGAACCAGGATCTGGTCCTGCCCATCACTCAGCCAGACCTTAAATTGCCCAGATTCATTTATTCCCAGACTGTGATACAGTAACTTTATACCCACCCTGTAACTACATATTAAGAAAACAAAAAGGAAAAACATGGATTTCTTCCCTTCCAGTAAAATCATAACAGCATTGATTACCTTATTGAACCCATGTGAGGAAAAAAAAAAAAAAAAAGAAAAAGAAAAAGGAGAGAAGCATTATACTGATACTCCAGGAAAAGAAACCCAACAAACCTAAACATGTCATTCATTGAGTCATTTAGACTAGTGCCTTCTCTTCTTTAGAAAATTACTCAGGTCCTCTTGCTTTCTACAATCTACAGTATTGCACTTCTAAGGAAATAATACCTTGATAATCTGCACTTCAAAACCCAAGTCAATAATTGCCTTTGATGAATGAATGAAAAAAAAAAAAAAAAGAAAGAAAAAAGGAATCTGCAAGACTGCAGCAAAGGAATGCTGGAGAAAAGATGCTCAAACTATTTCTTCACTTCTGTGTTTCGATGTAATTTAGAATTTATTTGCCAACCGTTCTGCAATGATTAGTAAAATATGTCAAGAAGCTAAACAATACAAGCATCGCACTGAAAGAAATTTAGCAAGACCTCCTCTAATTATTATTGTACATGACAATTCAACAAAATATTTAAAATCAACGAGAAGAAAAGATATATTAAGAGTCTTTTCAGAAAAAACGCACTTATTATCATGCTTGAAGGATATTCAGGAGGAATGTGAAAATAACTGTAATTTACTTAAAACCTGGAAGTATGAAATAATAAGCTACTGAACCATCAGAATTGTTTTGGTGTTGTTATCTGACATGAGGGCAGACCTTGTCTCGCTTTAAGTTTTATAGTAATAAGACCTTGGAAACAAAAACCTTGAATAAACAGAACATAAAGAAAAGGGGAAATGTGTCCTTGCATAAGTAGATATTGTGTCTATCACCTTCTCCCCAAAAGGTTGCTCAACTTTATAACCATGCAGTAGGTAGTAAGTCAATAAAAGCTGGACTGCGTTCAAATGTTCAGAAATCACAGCCTGGTCATTTTGTAACTTCAAATGACTAATACCATCATGCAGAAAAAAAAAGACAACCTTATAATGACTCTCTATTTCTATTAAGAAGTTCTCTATCTGCTGGCATTTTATCCTCCTCCACCCCAAAGACTAATAGCTACACATCTGACTCATTTTTCATACTGCATTTAACCCACAATTTAGAGCCTAAACAACCCGGTATTTCAGCTCAGGAGGGGTGAGCATTTCCTCGTTAGAAGTTTAGAGAAAAAAAAAGACTTTGAAATGTTAACCCTACCTTCTTCTGATGTAGCCACATCTCGCCTCCCAAAGACATACTTCATTGGAAAGAAACCTCCAAACTTCCCCACAAAAGCACTGTGCAGCTCTAGCCTCTCCATTTGAAAAAAAAAAAGAAATACAACAAACTAAAAAAAAAAATCTCTGCTTGCTGTTTGGCAGCCCTAGCTGGGTTGTTTTGGGTTTGGTTGTTTTTTCCTTTGTTTTTTTTCTTGGTTTCTGGTTTCCTGGTATCAACAGGAAACCTTGTGTCTACCAGGTAACACTCCACTTCCAAAGGAATAAAGGAGGAGATCAGCTCTGCCCAGAGGAGAGGCCACCCAGCATCACCTGCCCAGCTCCCCGGAGCCCAGGGGGAGGAGGTTGCACCCATTAAGGTGGAAATGAAGCCTCGCCAGCCTTCCTCCAGAGGTGTCGCTGGCCCTAAAGCCATTTCTGAGGATGCTTGGGGAGCAGGATGGTCTTGGGGCAACATCTAGGATGCTGATGCCACCAACTTTTTCAGAGCTGGGCAAGGCGCGTGGCAAGGATGCAGGATGGGCTCGGACCCCCATGGACTTCAACATGCCCCAGAGCATCATCCATCCTCCCCCCACCAACCCCAGCTGGAATTCGGTCACCGTTCCTGGCCGGCGAGCTTTGTTTCCAACATTTTTGCTGCTGTGCAAGCACCGGGCGGCCCCGTCGCTAATACATTAAAACCTTTCTGTTTTCAAAAACAGCATCGTTGCACCTCAGGACTGACAGAACCAGACAGCGGTGAAAGGGACGGCGACACGGCAGACACAAAAAGCTCACCGCATTACGGCCACTCTAAACAGAGCACAAAAGCGAGGGAGTCAGCGATGTGTAAAGCAAACAATGTGAGGGGGGAAAAAATATTGAATAATTTCTGTCATGAGGCAACTGGCTAAAGCCAGGCTCTAATTGAATTAAACTCCCATTTATTTGCTCAGGCCTAAACAACAGGCTGGGGAAAAAAAAAAAAAAAAAAAAAAAAAAGAAGAAAAAAAAAGAAGATAAAAAAAAACTTAAGGTTTGCTCAACTGTTCGGAGGTACCACCTTTCCTCACCCCTGTATAAATCCACCATCTGTGCTCACAAGCACACATGTGCCGTCGCGCAGCAAATGCGCCGAGACCCGACCGAGCGCGGGAGCCAAAAAAGCACCAGGCACACAAAAGCTCCCCAGGCTGCCCCAGGTCTAAGGGAGGAAAGAAAAAAAAAAAAAAAAAAAACTGGGGAAGAAAAGATCCTTTGCTCATTGCCCAGGTGAGATAGCCTGGTGCGTCCTCTCAGCCTCGACACGCGTCAAGTAAAAGAAAGGTTAAAATTAGAAAATTCAATTTATTTGATAATTTCCCAGAATAATTAGAGTTAATATGGGTTAATTAATATGCAAATCTCTCAGCAGATGTTCTGCAGCAGGGCCTGTGTGAGAAAACAGCCTTTGCTTTCTCCTACGTGATTTTGGCTGTCAGTTATTGGGTATAATTACTGTAACTAACCGAATACACACAAAACCTTTGGAATATAAAATTGTTACAGTTCTAGTTCTGCACAAGCTGCTACTTTTCTGCAATAAAAGCGAACAATTTCTTTCAGAAAATAGGAGCCTTTTTGTTCCTTTCTTGATTTAAAAAGAAGAAATGAATCAAGTAAATGGCTTATCTTTTTTCTATGCATAATTAGGTCAGTATTATATGAACATTCCAATGAGCAGTGGTACAAACGTACATATAAAATGATAGCTCAAACCACCTGCAAAATCACATAAAATTGTTTTATTCAGAATCTTTTTCTTCATACCAGAACTTTGAAATGCTCCGTGTCTTTCCTGCCAATGTTGCCAACATTTGCCGAATTCAAAGGGATCCCGTAACTTTTATTATTTTTTAAAAGCACAACAGCAACATTCTCTTCAAAGGCGCCGGAACATTTAGGACTGATAAAACGAGTCATCCTTTGAAAGGTAGACCAGTGTTTGACCTTTTGGGGTTTTTTTTTGGCAAGGAAAATCATTACAGTGAAGAGTTTGCAACTTTGAAGTGACGAGAGGGTTTTGCTGTGCCGTCCACGTGCCTACAAAACACATCCACGTGTCCCGTGAGCCAAACCCTCTCCTGATGAGATATAGGATTTCACATTTATCAAAGTACTTAGCGCTTTTGCATGTCATCAGGTAAATAATAGCTGTAAAGCATTGAGATGGAAGGTGATGTGTTCCAGAGGGATCTGGCCTCGGTGGGACCCAGGTGACTCAGGGTCACTCGCCTGAGTAAAGCTTTCAGACTCGAGGTGAGCTCTGGCAGCTGAAAACAGCCAAAAATATAATGCCTGAGCATTACTTCTGGTGCTGCTTTCCACCACAGAGATATTTTTTGTTGGTGCAATTTGCCTTAAAACGTCAATTAATTTTTGAATCTTTTATCAGAGTGATTTTTTTTTTAATTTATTTTAAGTGTCTCATTTTTGTTCCTGGTTTCTCCAATTCCATCTACAAGTTGCCTTGCCCTGGTTGTCACCATTAGAAAGACAGTTCAGAAATGTAAGCAAACCTTTCCTGCTCCTTTTTTTTTTTTTTTTTCCAATTGTTTGGGGGGAGCAGGAGGGTCACCTGTTTTCTAAGAATGCTTTAAATAACTTTTGCCTTGGGAGATAGACGTAAAATGATCATTTTTTTCTATAAATCAGGAAACAAAAGGCCTCCACCCCTTCCAAGAGCTCTCTCA
>NW_010124683.1:81422-86422 GCF_000699245.1 Pterocles gutturalis
ATTAGCCATTACGTCCTCAGAGTGGACACATGTCATCCTGAATGCAAGATGAGTGCCACATGGCAGGGATCCCTGTGCCTGTGTGGGACTCGGTACTGAATCAGGATCTCTTGGCTGTAAAATCTGTTCTGATCCCAATCCTGCAATACTCCCTCCGGTAAAACTGCCATTAGCTACAGGAGCTGATATTGTTAATTTACATTTTGCCAGCTATAGACTCGAGTTACTAACCGTTGCTTGTTCTGGGGACAGATTAGACCTAATGATAAAATTATACTTTTTCGCTATAACTGTTGCCCTTGGACATGCTTAGAAGTTTTATGGCAGTTCTGCAGCTGCTTATCCAATTGCAAACCCAGCTTTTCAAAGCTCCTTAGCTGTGCTACCTGCAGAAAGCGTGCGAATCGCTTCCTTGCTCCTGATGCAGAAGCAATTAGCTTTACTTTTCCAGACTAAACATCACATACAAGATTACTCTTCCCAGTGTCTTGCTGGGGCTTCTCCTGCTGCCACATTGTGACTAGCCAATTTGGGCTTTGCTCCATTGGAGATAATCCTGTTTAGCTGCTCTACAAGCCTGTCCACTAATGGGACGGGCTGATCGCAACTCTGGAGCGCCTCGTGTCTCAGCAAACAGCATCTCCCGTTAATTGTACAACAGACCACTGATAAAGTCAAGCCGTTATGGAGATCATAGAATCATGGAATGGTTTGGGTTGGGAGGGACCTTGAAGATGATTGAGTTCTAACTCCCATGCCATGGGCAGGGACACCTCCCACTAGCCCAGGTTGCTCAAAGCCTCATCCAGCCTGGCCGTGAACACCTCAAGATCCTCCTACGTCACTGAAAAGTTCTTGGGTAATATGAGCTGTGATGGTGCAGAGAACACTAGTGTGGCAGGAAGGTTTCACTTTGCACCCCCAGGGCTTCACTGCTTCCTATCAGATAATGAAACTCATGGAAGAAGCATCTCTGAGTAACCCAAGAAGCACAGACATTGTGTAGGGGGATGGAGAAGAAAAAAGGCAGCAAAAAGCAAACCATCAGACAATCTGTTAATCTGTACCCCTCTTTTTCACCCAACACAGCCCTCAGTAGAACATGCTAGGCAGATGGGTTGGAGAGCCACGGAGTATTGCAAGTTTTGTGGATGTTGGAGTACCAGAGCCACCATGAAAACACAGAGTGTTTGGGGAGGCTCCTCTCCATCCCCTAAGGCGGGGAATTCCTCATCTATCATTTTGCCAATCTTTTGCCACGACTTTTAGTAAGTTTGAAAAGCATTCAGCATTATTAAGAAAGATAAACTCCACTGATAAAACTCACAGCAAAGGAATCATGTAGAAATGAGGATTAAAACCCTTTTTTCAGTGAGGAAGCTTCACATTCAGCCCCGACAGCCCTCCCCGAGGGCAGGCAGGAGCTCGGCTGCTCGGGGGCTGCATCTTTGTTTGACCCTGGCATGCTCCCAGCCTGAAACCAACTGTGGTGGCCGCATGCCACAGGTATCTGTGGCACGAGCAAGTGGAAGTCGGGCTGTGACCCAACATCCAGCTAAACATTGCTCCGCTTTCCTTCGGTGGTCAGGGAGATGGGTAAGCAGGCGAGACGCACCCTAGCTAGGAAATCATCAAGCAAAGCACTGCAGAAAGCTGAACAGAAGCAATATTCGTGACGAAGTGTGTTGCCTTGTTGACCTGCATCAATTTTTTCTTTCTGCCAGGGAGCAGGCAAGGCGCTGCCTACCTATGGAAGGTGGTCTTCAGCTGCACCTACAGAAATTTGTCACTGCAAAAAGCAAGAGGTAGGCTAAGGAAGGAGTATTAGAGTTCCAGCAAGTTGGTTGCTAGCTTTCCAAGCCTGGAGAGCAAACTGAAGAGTATTATTAGCTCTTTTCTATTTGCCTCAAAAGCTGATGAAGTTGGAAACCATACTATTCAACTGCCAAATAACTACAAAAATTCCAATAGTGCCTGACATATGAGCCAAGGAACCCACTGAAAATGTACATTTGCATCCAAACCATAATGCATGGAGCTATGATCTCATTCTGAGGTGGGCTTTTTTGTTTTGTTTTATTTGGTTTTGGTTTTTTGAGTAAGAAAGGAGGAAACAAAGATTAAGCCTTACATTAGCATGGTCTTATGGGGGAGAACATGGAAAGTTGCTGTGAGTCCCCTCCCCATTTTGCTTCTGCTGTATGTGAGGAATGGTTTTCTCCAGCTCTGCTACAGGGACAGGGAGGTGGCAACTCCATGTGAGCTGACATGTCCCAGCACCAAGACCTGGCCCCTCCACATCCCCACAGAAAGCAGAGGCCAAAGTGAGGAGCCATGGTCCTCCCCAAAACCCTTCCCTGGCTGACCAGGGAAGTCAGGGCTATCCCAGCAGCTCGTGGGAAATGCCACTTCCCAAAGCAGGAGCCAATCACTTTTGCAATATCCAAGCTGAATAAATGATTTCCGGGCTCCTCATCAAACCTCTCTTTATTATTGGCATTCATATTTCAGTTCAGAAATTATGAACGGGACAGCCCAGCTTTATCTTAAAAGCATCTGGTATTTGGGAAGGAGAAATAGCTTGGTTTTTTTTTCAAAAAAATAAAGCTTTAACATAAAAATATTTGTGAGACTGGCAATTCTTATTAAAAGATAGTTTGGTTTTTTTTTCATTTTCCAGGTTTCTCACAGGCCTGGAGCAGAGGAGAGAATTTGGGAAACAAGGGAAACATAGGTGGGAAAAATATATACAAAAAGAAAACATGTGAAAGAAAACACATTTAAATTTGTTTCCACGTATGAGATCATATTTCTGGCACTTTGTAGAAGTCCTATGGAAGCTGTTATTTCCAATATAGGAATACTACAGTGACTAAATTGGTGTTAAATTTAAATCTATTCAGGAAGTAATAGTCAATCTGCATTCCATGTAAAGACTCTCACAGGCAAAATTATTTATACAAGGTAAAGTTGGCAAAAGGAAGTCCAATGAAAGAAAAAAAAAGAACTACATGTATTAAGCCAACCCTTCCCAGCTCAATGCCTCAATAGTCCTTCCTCAGGAAAATCGAGTTTTTAGCCAGTGTGAGAGTAACACATTTTGTTAAAGTGGAAGTGATGTTTCAGGAACTGCTATTTTAGATGCATTATGAAACAATATAAGTCCATGTGATCTTTTAAATAAAGTGTCACTATTTGCAGACAGATTTTTACTAATAGTTTAATTCCACATGAAGTGTAAAATGCATCCTGCAAATGTGTGGCTACGTAATTGGATAGATGTTTTCACAGATGTATATTTAATTTTACAACTTTTGAACCTTCTTTGCATTTATTAATTCATTTCTGCAACATTTAGGACCAAATTTTGCCACACATGCACAGCTCCAAGGAGGGCTGACTTTAATTATATTCGCACAAGTTTTATGCCAGTGTAACTATTGACTTAAATCAAGCTTCTCAGACCATGATTTACATCAATATAATTTTGACTAGAATCAGACTCAGTTGAAAATGTGTGGAAATAACTTTGCCAGAATTTCCCTTTGGGTTCTTTTTACTACTGGTTGTACAGAGTAAATAATTATTTTGGGCCAGCATGTGTCAAAACTTAAAATATTTTAAAAACATGGGGAAAAGGAATACCTGCTTTTCAGAGGACTCTCTATAAGCTCATACATGCTTTCTGCCTTGATTTTGCCGTTTCTTTTTGGATAAGTACATTTTGTCATGTATACACTATCACAAGAGCAAAAAAAACCAACTACCAACAAAAAATCAGTACCCCGAATTTGAGCAGTGATGAAGCTGAAGTTACGTGACAACCAACTTGTCCCCTCTTGGATGCAGCAGGCCAAGGACATTCCTACACACACAGATGGAAGCCCTGCAGAAAAGCCATGCTAGAAAACTGCAGCCAAGGAGAAAAGGAAGGAGAACGTGCTTCTTCTCGTGACAAATGCCCTGCACAGACGTCAACCCCGCCAAGGACAGCTGCCAAGTCCCCACACAGTGCCATCAGCCTGATCTGAGGTATCCAGCACTCTAGGGTGAAGTCCATGGCATGGGTTTATGGTCAGTGGATGGCCAACTGTGGCCAGAAACACCAAGGATCATCACAGAAAGGCCTCAGGGTGAAGAGGGGAACCGCCACATCCCACCACCCAGCATGGTGGTGCACCATCATCAGCCACTTGCAGGTGGGTCTCACAGCTGCTGGGACCTGTGTCCTCTCCCCTCACCCGATTGCCTCTCCTGAGCTGCCCATCAGCCTATTTGACCTACCCATGGGATTTAGGTGCCCTCTGCTGAGTTCCTGCCCCCTCAGGGCCCCAAAAGCCACTATTTACTCGTGCTGTGCCTGGCCAAGCTGCCTCTGAGCCACTTCCCTATCCCCTTATAAGGACACGGTGTGACCATCACCCCTCCATGTCGGGTGGCCTCACCTCCACATTTCCTCTTCCCTTCCTGGGAGGCAGAGGTGATTGCACACCAGGGTCACGCTCCCTCGGCATTGCGCACGAGAAGCCACCACCCCATGAGGTACAGCCTGTCTTCAGAGCAACCTCAACCCCGGGAGGAAGGACAGGGCACCAGAAAGCCTGACAGGCTGAGAGAGTTGGGGTTGTTCAGCCTGGAGAAGAGAAGGCTCCAGGGAGACCTTCCAGCGCTGAAAGGGGGCTACAGGAGAGATGGGGAGGCTCTGGATCAGGGGGGAAGGGACAGGACAAGGGGGGATGGTTTTAAGCTGAAAGAGCGGAGATTGAGAGGACATCTGAGGAAGAAATGTTTTCCTGTGTGGGCGGCGAGGCGGTGGCCCAGGTTGCCCAGAGAAGCTGTGGATGCCCCATCCCTGGAGGGGTTCAAGGCCAGGCTGGATGAGGCTTTGGGCAACCTGGGCTAGTGGGAGGTGTCCCTGCCCATGGCAGGGAGGTTGGAACTGGATGATCTCTAAGGTCCCTTCCAACCCAAATCATCAGGGTGGTGAATTGCAGGCTTTG
>NW_010124683.1:91422-105880 GCF_000699245.1 Pterocles gutturalis
CCGATGTGCTCCTTTTCCCCTCAAAGTACAAAAGAGATAAACCCCCTAAACTGTTGATTAAAGTAGATGGGAGTTGGTAGGAGAAACTCTGAAGAGTTGCTAGCATGAAGAGTTGCTAGCAGTTAAGCAGGATTTATATTAGGAAATAGCTCCTAACATCCTTTCCAGATTTCTGCTTGTTGCTGCTCCAGTTTTGTAAAGAAAAAAAAAAAAAAAAAAAAAAAAAAAAGCAAAATTCTCTGGCTCACCACAACAGCTTGAAGGACCAGCTTGGATAAATATGTATTTTTGTGATCTCTATTGGTTTTGCACATATGGTATCATCTACCTGATTGATTGCAAAGGGCTCCATTGACTGAAAACTGAAGGGATTTTGGTGTACACATTCATTCTGAAAATACATATTCATCGCAGGGCATGCCATAAACCCCTAAACGTGAAGTCACCGCCGTGCACAGTGTCGGTGTCTCTCGTGTAATGAATCACCGGCTGATGGACCCCACTGGAGTCCTGACGCTTCACCCTCCCGCTGCCGCCCCCCTCAGCTCCCAGCCACGTCCCCGACTCCAACGAAAGGACAAGGGGCTGGCTGCCCTCCTGCCAGCCACCTCCTCCAAGCCACAGCTTATAGATCACAACATTTTTTTCTTTTTTTTTTTAAATTATTTTTAATTTCAACAAGTCCAAATTAATTGTTTGAAAAATGAAGAAAAGGATCCTGCAGTAATTTTATCCCTCTGATAACTCCTTAAAAAATTTGCAACGGTGTTCCCTTTAGCATCAGCCACAGAGCAGGGTCTGAATTTTTTCTTTTAAGAGTATTTTTTTTTTATTCATTCCCTTCCCACTGCCACACACAACCTGGGAGACAGACTGTATTAAAAACCACCATAAAACAAATAACTGCCTTCACAGGGAAACGTGTTGTTTCTTCCCCCCCTCTCTTTTACATCCTTATATCTGACCCTAATCTAGGTCCCACAGCCAGTGACAGAAATATTGACATCAGCCGGAGAGAGCTCAGGTTTCTTTACACATGGGACAAGTCCTGTAAACTCTGCTGTGTTGACAGAACCAGGTCCCATGCTGGTGGGTCCTTCTGGTGGTCTGGAGGAGGTTTAAACACTGCTCCTGCTCCACTGTAACTTTCTCATTAACTTTAATACCAGCATCGTTACACCTTAAAAATAAAAAAGGGATGGATTCTGCTCCAGCAGGAGCACTACCTGACTCTTTAGGTAACCTTACTACCCACAGCAAGACATTTCTGTTGTGCAGAATACCAAATATTTGGTGTTTATATTATTATTTGTATTATTATATTGCATTACTATTTGCATTATTTGTAATTTTTGTGCAAATACCAATATTTGGAACAAAATTAATTTTAAAAAAGCTGAAAGTCAGTTAAAAAAAAACATTGTTCCTCTGTATTTTGACAGTCGAGATAGAAACTCCTGATAAACAGAGACCACAGTGGAAATGCTGACACAAACCTCTGCTTGGTGTTGGGAACAGGCACGACTGCCCGTTTACCTGCTCTGGTGAGAGAATTCATGGGTTCGTGATGAAGTAGGGACACTTAGGATTTCTACAGCATTTTCCTTTCTATTATTAACACTTGCTCAAAACCCAGCCCTCCAATTTTTGGTCTCAGCTTTATCTCAGAAAAGGCTGAATAGGTACTTAAAATATTTTTCAAGAGAAAGAAAGAGGAGAGAGAGCGAGAAACCCCTGCCCATTCTTCTGAAATTTAAGTAGGCAGCCCTTGAAAGATCACTGAGAAAAGTCTGTATTTTCTCAGGTTTAACTAAATAATTTATGCATACTTTCACTTTGGCATGATGAAGCAATTTTAGCCTTTAAAACCCACAACTACTCAGGAGGGAAAAGGTCTGGTTCCTGCAACTTAAATAATTTAAACATCCAGGTGGAAATGCTTTCAGTGCTGTTCCTTTCCAAGACAAAGGAGGAAGACTCCAAAACTCTGAGACAGTGAGAAGAAAAGTAGCAATAAAAGAGCCAACCTCGGATGCATTCAATATTGAGGGGAAAACCAGCACTGGGAAAAAAAAGATAACCAAAGAGATGCTTAGGGTACATCAAACTACTAGGTAAAAATGCTTAGAAAAAAAAAAATTATTGGCCTAGAGCTACAACAAACATGCTTTCCAAAAGAGCACGGTAAAAATATCCCTCTACCCTCTAACCCAAGTCAGAAATGGTTTGTGTACACTCAAGGGTTAGGCAGATGTTAGGGGTCACTGAAGAAGCTGTGTGAAAAACTGCACCACCAGCACCGGCTTCTGAACGTACAGAAATGAGTACGCCGTCTAACTCATCGCCCAGCAGCTTCGTGATGCCGATGAGAAATGAAAAAGTACCCGGGCTCCAATTAGATGGTAGATGTGAAACTCTTGAGATGCATGCAAAAAACTGAGCAGCTTTAAAGACAGGTAAGAACGTCCCTCTGAGTCAGGGTCCAACTGATCTCACATCAGATTTCGGTGCCCGCCGGCACGTCGGTGATGACATGCTCGCAAGGCGCGTGGGATGCAGCCAGAGCCCAGCTTGGCTGATGTCCTGGGGAAGGGCGCGATGCCCGATGAGAGCGGATGGTTATGGGGAAAAATGCTTGGAGGGAAAAAAAATTAAAAATCAGAACGAAAATACCGACAGCATAGGTATTGCTTGAACTAGCTAACTGGTAGCGATTTTACGTGGTATTAAGCTCTGTTAATCAAGATGTCTCCCAGTAAATGGCATTACTGAAATGAATGTTTGGCTCTGGCCCAAGGACAGACATGCCTCGGACTGCTCTCCCCTTTGGTATGTATTGAGCAGAAAGTATTAGAGGGAGAGTTCGCAGTGACCCATATCTCTAAACCGCTAGCATTTTCTGTTAGGGGAAAAAAATATCTGATTGTCCTCTCTACCAAGCTCTAAAGCCTCCATTGTTCAGCACAAGCCTTCAAAACATGGCGGGGATGAAGGCCTGGGGCTGGAGAGCTGCCTTCTGTATGCCCACAGTGTTCTCCTTGGGTTTTGCAGAGATAGAGACTCCTAAATGCCTGGGAGCCTTCTGTCACTTGCCTTCATCAAGAGAAGGGCAGTAATAGACCTAATTGGTAACAGTGCAGATCCCTCCAATGTCCGCAGCTCGGTCGTGTGCTTGGGTTGGGAATGAATGAGAGGTGCCATGGGGAGAAGGAAGAAGAGGGAAGGCAGCCCTGGCCACGTCCCCCATCGGGTTTCCCCCAGCACTTTTCACCTGCAATTTCCTGTTCCTCCGCTAGACACCTGAGAAGGGAAGCGAGAAATAAGCTGTGCTCCTCTGGCCACCCGTGCATCGAGCTCAGCGTGCCCATGGCTTATTTTCCTTTATTTTTAAATTTTTTTCCTACCAGGTGTCTCTCTCAATATATCCTGATCAACGCAAAAAAAAAAAAAAAAGGCAAAATTCATGCCTTGCAGTGCTAGAAAATACTCCAGTTGGTGTTGAAACTGATGCTCCTTCAGCACAGATTTTTGTTGCTGTGCACGTGAGAAACTACTGGCTGCCAGAGCATGTGTATGTGTGTGTATGCACATGGAGTAACACCACCTCCAGAGCCTGCTTCCCACCAGACTTGGAGCTTAAAATGGCTCAAAGTTTGTCCTATCTCCATGTGCCTCATGGTCAGCCGAAATGTTCTTTTTAGGCCGGTCCCCCCAGCCTTATCCTCGCAGCCAAAGGGAAACGCAGAGCTGGGCATAAGAGGCTGTTGAAACCACACGTCATGTTTGGGTTTGCTGTGTCATAATGATTTTATTCCGGTTGGATAAGGCTTTCTGCAGCTGTTTTCCTATGGAGCGGATGGCAAAGGGCAAGGGCTTGGCTGATACCGAGGAAAAGGGAAGAGCAGCAAGAGCTGAGACCTCCTGACGGAGGAAACATCTCTCTTAAAAATGCATTATTTTTGGGTTGTTTTAAGTATGAAAACTTCAGAGGCATTGCCTGTGGTTAAGAGGTAAAATAAGGGATAGAGAGGGAGGGTTCAGACCTCAAGTCTTCAAGTATTTTCCCTATCTTTCGACTTTCTGTCCTTTCCCCTTTTTAAAATGTAGTACTGATAACGACACCTGGCCACAGCCTCCCCAGCTGCTCCCTCCACTACCAGAGGAAAGAAACTCTCCTTTTTCTCCCGAATTCCCTCGCTGGCAGGGCTCCTACCTGGCCAGGCAGGATGGCTTCATCCTCTAATTAACGTGCCAAAATATACAGCAATTGTCCCCAAGGATGTGCTCCCTCCTGCACCAGGTACCTGCCCAAAACCCTCAACTCGTGGCTTTGAGATATGAAAATCCTTCGGTTGCCACTGAGTCGGTTCAGATTTCAGCCAGTGCTTACCTTGAGGTGAAAAGATAATATGAATTTTTAACAAAAAGCAACCTATTTGAAATTTAAAGTTATTCACTCTTTTAATGAAATACAAAGTATGGCCCATGTCGGGATTGTATTTCATGGGAGAAAGTTAAACTTTCAAGGTTAATATTGTTTCTGAACAAAGTATAAATCTGGGTTTTTTTGCTGACTTACATCTTACACCTGCAAATTTTGATGGGGACTGGAGACCTCACGTTTGCAAACCTGCACAATTTGGGGTGCTAGAACGCCTTGTATCAACACCAGGAACAAAGCAATCTCAGGGGTCGTGTTTGAAACTCCTCTAACAACCACCCAAAAAAAATAGAGACAGCCCGTTTGGCACCGAGCTCCCCGAGGAAACCGCGTGAACCCGGGGTGAAAGGCCTTTTCTTCTGTTCCCAGGCTGCTAAACCATCAGCTTCACCTCATTCATTACCCTGAGTTAAGCTTTGCAAGCTTACAGTAAACCTGGGAGAGCTTGGGTTTTGGATGGAGGAATTTCACATTAAGGATTCATTTCCCCCGCCTCCAGCCTGTTCCCCTGATCTTCAAACTGAACACCTGATGTAAACCTCGAATCCTAATCTACCCTGAAGTGCATTAATAGAAGCTTTGATTTTTTTTTTAAAATAAGAGAATTAGCTCCATAATCCTACTAGTTACACTTCTAACAATATTATTTTAAGACAATTAATTCATATTTTAAAATAATGAAATTACTTGCACAAGACACTAAACTTCTTTTAGTATATTAAATTGGGCAGATTGCTTCTCTCCTTCTAATTATGAATGTAGCAGTTACAAAAGAAACTGTCATTTTGATAGAGTAAAAGACAATCTGTCTGCCAAAAGTGTCCAACCATAATTCTAAAAAAAAAAGTCATCTGCATCAAGAACATGTTACTTTGTTTGATGTACTGTCTTATTGGAAACCTAATTTGCTTTCAACCTCCGAGACAACACATAACATAAGTTTGTGTGACTAATTTTCTTGGAAATATGAGTAATTAGAATAAGGGACCATTTCCATCGCAGGGACGGATAGTTTTCAAAATTCAAAATAAACACTCTAAGTCGCTTTCTTTTCCCTTTTGCGTCTTACAAAAGGAAGAAGGATGGCTTTGTACAGCGTAACGTAAGCTCACATGGAAATTGTGAAGCGCTGCAAAGTACGGCGAGGTTTATTACCTGAGGTGAGCACTCCCAGAGCTCCCGGAGTATAAAAGCATTAGGCGTATGTTCTAACCGAGTCATAAAAATCAATAAACAGGAACCCCCCACCTGTGCTATGGCCCCAGTGTTAAGTTTTATACATGTAGTAATAGTGCATATCAATTTTCACCACCCTTCCTACGCTAGCTATTACAAGGCGTACAACCACCGGAGGGACCGCGAGAGCAGCGCCATTCATCCCACGGAGTTGTCCAGATGCCAGCTCCATTGCATCATTGTCAATTTTATTCTATCTACAACTGGACAAGGCTGCAGCCCCGGCTCCTATCCACCCACTCAACCTCCGCAACAATTGCAAACTCTGTTCGACTGGTTTAAAAGAGTTTACAAGCCAGCTGAAAGAAAACAGAACAGTTGCATATTAATGCACCCGACCCCTGAAAGATCACATAATGGAGAGGGAGAAACGTGTAACTGCAACCAATACGGGATCCCGTCCAGCTGCCGCAGCCTGCGGATCAGCGACCGGGTTTTTAAATAAATTAATGATAAGCATCAATATGCAGCTGTGCCAGGTTTTGACTGCAACTAGTTGTGCTGCTATAGGCGTCTTAATTGCTTAGAGGTATGGAAAGTGTGGCTCAATGTAAAGATAGAGTACGCTAAAGTCAAGCAATGCTACAGATGCGGTAGCTCTGCCAGGTTGGAAAAATAACCATGAAATCACACTTATAATTAATAAGAATGCACCTGATAAGGCAGGGAAGAGTATGAGCATAAATCTTTGCCATGTATATTTCATTATTCATTAAGCTATAGAAATAAGGGTGGCAGGTTTAAGTACCAAGTTAGTTGCTTTTCTTTCTCAAATCAGAACCAAATAAAAAAAAAGACCCAAAACTCTGAGAAATGTTTCATTCTACAGGCATCCTGTAAAAATGTCAGGCTTTCTAATTACATACCTAAGATGACCACTGCAGACTTCAGCAAGTCATGAGAAACATTTCAGGATGAAGGCTTTGATTCTGAAATAAGCATGACCCAAGTGTAGCATCCCTTTATGAAAAAAGCTTCAGTAGATTCAGTTTTAAGAGGCAAAATGCAAAAAGAAGAAAAGAAAAAAAAAAACAAAACACCAAAACCCCAGCACTTGACGATGACCCTTTCTCCCCTCCCCAACAAAAAGACAAGGGGTTTTATCTGCCTGAGGTTGCCTCTGATAGCGCTCGTGGTCCGGAAGTACCACTCATGGGCACTTAAACAGCATCGCTCAGAAGTATAAAAATAGAATAAAGTTGTACAGCAAATGAGAAAATATGATATAACTCAAGTGTTGTGACACGAAACAAGCAAAATGAATGCTCCAAACGTTCTCTGGAACCGATAAAAATCTATCTGAAATTAGTAGCGCCATCAAGGTGTTGCTTAAGATGAAGTAGTGCCTTTAAAAGCTATCTACAGTAACAGTCGCGACAGCTTTGCCGTGAAGCTAACCATTTTAGGCAATGGGAAGAAAGTAAGACCCATTGTAGTTGTGAACAGCTGGCATACAATAGATAATTTAAGGGAAAGTGACCCTCATGTATAATTTTTAACTGAAGAACTGTCAAGCCCCATTAGTTCCAATAGGGCCTGGAAGTACTGAGGTAGGTTTATGGGGGTATTGTATGAGAAGAGTTTCCAACAGAGCAGAAAAAAAAAAAAAAAAAAAAAATTATGGCAACTTTTGTGGATTTGGAATTAATTCCTTTTTTTAAAAAAATAATCTTAGCTGCTTTTTGAGACAACAGCATCTCCACATTTCTTTTCAGCAGAGAACCCAAAAAAATGGCAAAAATGTCTTTTGGAGCCACGTTCTGAGCCACATGAGCTGATAATGCTGAGGAATTCTGAAAGACACCCATTAAATATGGAAACCGTGCTGCTGAGTCTACATCACCACCTCAGCTAGTGAATAAAAAGCCAAGTAAAAAGAGCAAGGCAAGAAAGCAAGAGTCCTTAAACGAGTACAAATAACGAAGGGTAGAATCTGGGTAGAACATAAAAAGTGAGCAAGTTAGGTAAAATAAAGCTCCAGCACTGTTTCTGTAGACATATTTTAGAGGCCAGTCCAACATTATAAACAATTGCTATAAAACCTGAAAGGTCCAGGTGTCGCTAAGTCATGTTTACTTTATGGCTTTCACTTTGCTATTTGGCACTACTTCTAAGGCCCTACTGAATGATGTTGCCCTCAACTTAAAGCGCTATAACTTTCTTGCCCAGACTTAAAAGAGATACTGTAAAATTATTCAGCAGCTTCTTGGGTCATAAACAATTCTGGGATGGAAACCCAGACCTCCTCTCCTGGGTGTTGGTCAGCCCCTCGCTAAATGCTGCATTTTGATGCATGGTGGGTCTTGGGGACTTACATTGGGATGAGAAGGGGGAAGATGAGGCACATGCCTCCTCCGAAGGGCTCAGGCTGCTGGCAACCTTGTGCCTCCTGGACACAGTGGAAATGGAGACAAAAGCAACAAATACAGGCAAAAGTTTGGGCTCTCTGGGGGCCCACCATGTTTTCCACTGGGGCCAAGGGTGCATGGGTGGGCAGGTGGCACAAAACCGGGGTATGCTGGCAGCTGAGGTCAGTATTGGGTTTGAAGTAAACGAGACTAGCTGATTCTGGCCTGAAGGAGTTGACTTAAGGCCTATATATTTTAAAAACACAGATTGTCATTTAAAGAAATGACATGAGAACCATCCTTTTAAATCCAAGTCAAATAATATGACAATAAAACCAGGAGTTATAGGTAGTGTAGATTATCCTTTACTAGACACTATATTACATGCAGTCATTAGGCCAGCTATAAAAAGAAGGTTTAAATACTAATGTATTTTTTAATTTGTTTTATACCCTAAACAAGCAATCAATGTGCATTAATAAACGTAATTGTCTTTTTGGCATTTGTCCATTCATTTGGTCTACCTTGTCAGCTCCGGCAAACACATCAGCAAAATTCAGTAACCACAATACACAAGAAGGAAACACCAATGAGGCCATCTCAGATACGCATAATGTATTGAATTACTTTGCTGCTTCCCTATTGACAGGCTAAAACCTCCAAAGTTTGCCATAAGGAGTCCTCCTTGTCCATCTTAAACAATGACTTTGACAGGTTTTTGTCCACAAATACTGCTTTCAAGTGCTGGTGCAAAGAACCTTTAACGAGGTGGTAAATATGTTTACCTTTGATAAGGTGAGCTGCCTGATAAGATAAGGTGGATGGCCACTTTTCAAAAGCAAACATGTACAGAGCTCTTGGGGCTCTCACCCAGGAGCTGTGCTGGATTTGTTCAGCGTAGGGCAACATCTACCCACTCCAGAATATCTTCCTGAAATCAATTTGTTCCTTTTCAGTTTTAATTATAAAATACCACTCACTAGAGAAAGATTTATTCACTCAAGAGGGTGCAGCGTTGGAGATGGATGTGTAAAAGGTGCTCGTCTCTAGTCTCAGCAATTAGGGTGCAGCTCTTGGTTTAACTAGGACACTGCGGGTGTCTACCTCCTGGTGCGTCACCTCCGAGCAATCCCCATCTGAGGGACCTCCTCTAAAGGGAAAAGATCAGGAAATACCTCGGAGGAGAAGACCCTTAATGGTCTGGTGTGGTTATCCTGAATGCTAGTGACCGGAGAAATACACCCCAAGAAAAAGCTCCACTGGGGGCAAAATCAGTGTTGCTACCCTGTAATGCCTCCTGACATCTCTACCAGGTCCTCTCTGTAGGTGACCCTACCAAAACAAGCCTGGCTGGTCCATCGGTATCATGGACAGCATCTGCGCCACAGAAATTCCTTAAAATGGCATTTGTCAGAGGAAAGGAAAATGCAATTGTTGCAAAGAGAAGAGCAGAAACTGAAAAGTCCAAAATGGTTGCTCCACTACCGGCTTTAAACGCGCTAGAAAATTTCTGAAAAGATGAATAAAAGGTAACTTATTCAGTGTCAGCCTTACATATTTATAGTTTAAAAATTAGTCAAAGTTTATGTCCCGAGGTTGCACCTACAGGAAGCCAGATGTGTGCCTTCTGCATGTGACCTAAGACAGGCCTGAAGCAACAACTAGATAATTTCTCGCTCATACTCCACACCGTCGATCGCGGCGGCTTTCTGAGGTGAGAGAATCTGACAGCACTAACTCTCCAGGGCAGAACTTTCCAGTCAAGTGGATCAACGGACTGAAAATCTCTTATGAATAGTCATTAGGCCTTCATTACAAACCCCTCACAACCCAGTTCTCTTTTCGCAACCAAATGCCTTTTGTCATCTTCACAAGGTGCATCATTTAATTACCAATTGATTTCTTTATATATGACAACATGTCAGATAGCAAAATACAGTGTATCTCCCTTAGGGGGAGAAGTCTGTTAACTATCAGCATGCCAGATTACTGAATTTAGCTGGAAGACAGCTATTCCCTCTACTGCGCCTTTATTTTAACTCATTTTCCCATTTTCCAGAGGAGCAACGTGGGGAAGAGGCAAAAAGAAGGAGAAATAAGAATTTTTTTCCCCCTGTTCAGTAGAAAAAAAAAAAAAAAAAAAAAAAATTAAAGCTGGCTTCCAACATTTCTCACTCTCTTTTTAGGCACACACACACACCCCGTGCACTCACATATGTACGTTGGCATCCGCGGCTATATGCACACAGAGAGTGGGGCTAAACCAACGTCAAACAATTGTTCTCATTATACCAGGAATTTACCCAGCTTCTGACTCCGCTAGCATGCTGAATCTTCCCCTTCACAACTCGCAGCCTGATAATCAAGCCAGTACTGTATTAATAAGCTGAATAATAAGGGAATTTCAGAAATGTACAGGACTATTATACCGTAACAATAAAACCTCAAACTGAGTAAACTAGAGCAGCGCTGAAGGTAGGCGTCAGGGAAAATAATGAAACCAGTGTTGCAGTAATGCACTCCATTGTATGGCCGTGTAAATGCCTGCTTCTTTCATACACAGAAGCTACATTACACGAGTCCGAAATGTTCTCAGAGCATCACTGTGCCTGGTTGTGATAGAACCTGGCACCAGCAAGCACTGAAAGCTGACATTATACTGTAGGATGTGCTGCAGGTGTGCAGGCCTGCGAACGTGCTCTAATTACATATTTTCCTGCAGAGCAACAATTAAGGTCGCCAAAATAATTGCCAGTTTCTTAATCCCTCTCTAACAAGACTGACATAAGGAACAGTTTATTTTTCTCCGGTTATTTTGAAAGTGTTCTTGAGATTTCGGGGTTTTTTTCTAGCACGCCACATAAAACCAATTCTTAGGTTCCAATGTGTGATTATACCCATTGTCGCTGCTGGGATGGGTCCTTTTTTTAAGCCCCAAACATTTTCTGAATTCAAGTACAACTAAAATAATGAAGAAATGCTGATTGTATAACCTGGCATGCTGTTTCAACATTTCCCCTGCAATGAAGGTACCTATTTTCTCTTTCTGGGTGCATTTGCTCTGGGTTTTGGGGTTCTTCCGCAGGACTACAACCTCCAGGCCAGTGCTCAGAGCCCTGCACCGTGGCATTATGGCTCCACTATTCCAGTTGAGCAGCTAGAGAACTACAGAGTCCTGTCTGTGTCCAGGGCTCAATAAAGAATCACCTTTATTTTTCATTACAACTGGCCTTATCTACTGGGGGAGACATTACAGAGACTTCTTTCTCAGTGGCGTCAAGCACTCGACTTCAGACAATTGCAACAATTGTAGTACATGAGACAGAAAGGAGATGTCTAGTGCATCCATTTGCAAAGCTGACGCATTTAACAGCAACCTTTATATATTGTAGTTGTATATATCTCTCTTGCAGACCTTGGGAATGTGAGCCATGTGAGTCAAACTCGGAGCTGGCATCTGCAGCCCCAACTCAGCTGATTTTCATGGGAAAGCACCAAATGATACAAGCCAGGAACCCCCAGCCCTCCCCTCCAACTCTTCCAGAAAAGAAAATCTGCTGGAGAAAGCCATGGTCACAGCCTCTACACAGAGACCTTCTTGTCTTTTAACGCCTTTGAGTTTTAGGCTTGGCTGAAGAGGTTGCTCGGGACCCCTAACCTGGAAGCCACTGAGGTGACTTCTCCAGGATCTGGGTCAGACTCATTCCGTGTTTCTGAAGAAAGGCTCTAGAAGTTATTTTGTAGAGGAACACAAGGACATTTGTGTTCAGTCGTGTTAAGGCAAACCTCCGCTTCTCAGTTAAGCCAAAGGTTAATAATCTGCTCTTGATTACTTTTTTAAATAGCTGAACTCCTTTCTAACTTTCCAGCAGAGCCTGCTGTCACTGCCCTACCTATGTGCGGATCCTACCGATGTCAGAACGAGTATTGCTTATGTCAGGATTAAATTTATCTGAGCAACACCAAAGATCAAACAAAAAAAAAATGCCACACAGCACCAGTCAAAGGATGTCCAGCGGTATGCCAGATAGATCGGCTTGACATGCAAAATCATATTCAAACATCTCAGAATATTAGCATTAATGAAGCGGGCAAGACACCCTTTGAGAATTGTTGGCAATCCGAAAACTTTGCTCTGAGGATATTAAAAGTAAACTGTTATCGTCCGATTGCCAGTTCTAATCCCGCTGATATAAACTGCCACAACCTGTCAGCATTAAATATATAACAAGGGGGTATGAAAAACTTCTGCTCGGGAGCGTAGGTAGATGTCCACCTTTGCAAAGTGCATTACACGTACACAGACTTCAGAAGCAATACTAACACCACCGACTCCTACTAAGTTACTAGTTTTACTGCTAACACCACTACTCACTTTCTAAATCTGTCCCTCTTTCCTACACTTCTCTTGCAGTCTCCCTTCAACACAGATGAGCTAATCAGTTGCTTAGACACCCGTCCTCATAAAGCTGTTCACATCTTTCTAGGCTTCACCTGCAAAAGCCACAGCAGCAATACTGTGAGACAGGAAAATGTCTTTTCCCCTCATTGTACTTATTACTTTGAAATGGTCATTGATTTACTCCACAAGTGAGGAAACAAAAGAAATTTTAACTTTAATGGATATTAAATTATTTGCAAATGAATCACTTGCTCTTCTCAAAAGGGAAGGGTTTTGGTTGTTTTTGTTTTTTTGTTTGTTTTTTTTTTCTGAAAACCTACTTCGAAAGGCTGCATGGGAATGATGATAAAACTCAAAGCCCAGGGTCATTTACAACCAGCTTGAAATTTGAAAACCTGGTGATTTCATTAAGACTCTGTATGAAATCAAACAGCGTGGTTCTCCGAGGCCTGAATCCCACATCACTTCACTTCCAGGCACCAAATCTTCAGCCTCCAGCATCTTCACCACACTGGGAGATGTCGGTGTAGGCACCTGACTGGGGATCCAGGTTGGAAAATACTGGTGGCCTTAATGGGTCCACAGCCTACATAGACTGCAGTCACTGGGAAAACTCACAGGAGAAGGGAGACCAGAGCCAAACCGTGTCCCTAAGAGGGCCAGGTCTCGTTGGTTTGATTCATGTAAGCAGTTGCAGGGATTTCAGCAAGGAAGTCATGGCCCTGTTTACATGAAAATGCTTTGAAGGGAAATATTTTAGGTTTTGATCACAACCTCGTTTACATTCTTACAAAGAAACTGCAAAGAGTTATAAATGAGCTGTAGAGTATATTATAAAACACATTTTAAAAGTAACACGTGCTCCGAGATGGTTAACATTAAAATAAAAGTAGGTGTAATATCCAAGAGGAACATTTCTGTTGAGCAGAGATCACGCGAAAAAAGCATTCCGCAGGCATAACTTTGCAGATAATCAAAGCCAAGTATTAATACATTTTTATCAGTCCACCTTCTAAACAATATTTCAGTAGATTTCCTTTCACACAGTGATATTTGTAATAAATGTTCTGCCTTTGTTTTAAAGTCAGTCCGTAGAAAGATGACATCAGCTTAGCAAACAATAAAGTGCCTGTAATATTGTCTCCAGAGGGCTGTTACATTTACTTTGTAGCAGTAAAATTCAATTTTCAAAAAACACTACATGAATGATGTTAGGTTATTAACCCTATCACCACCGTAAAACATCATCATTGTGTGCAGAATGTAGGTCACTATCTAGGAGCTAGAAGTTGCTTTCTGTTAAATAATCCATTTAAGCTGCTTTTCTTCCCTATAGCCTGGGTTGTGTCCCTTTCCTTTGGAAAAAAAAAAAAAAAACAAACCCCAAACCAGTCCCATTTTCAGTTGCAAGGCTCTGAGCAAGCATCCTTATTACACATCTCATTTTAAGGTGTTCTTCCTTTTTTACTTTCAGATTTGGCCGCACACTTTTGAAGAGAGACTCTCTGTGAATTCTTGTTATTCAGAGCCGCTCTCAAAGAGAGAGAGAAGAAAAAAAAAATAGTGTATCATATCAGCCTACGCCTGTGGTGACTCTCACAAGTTTCAGTTCAAGGAAAGAGAAGAAAAAAAGCAGCAGCTACAAATTCTGACTCATTTTGAAATTTCAGCGCAATTGAATAGCATCCATCCCCATTTGGGGACCAACTCCTCGTCCCCTGCTCATGCTCGGAGCTCCTGGCTGAACCTCCTTTCCCTAAGCAGGGAAAGAAAGATCAGCAAACTCTCTGCAAGCCAACCCGTCACATGGCTCCCTGTAAAAGAGGATTTGCATACCTGACGCAGCTATGGAACAATTCCCTGTCCGGGAAAGAGCGGAAAAAAAAAAAAAAAGTACTAATGGTAACCCACTATCAGGATGCAAGGGGTTAACTAGTTAAACTTCTACAACCCCCCACAGTAACTTTGCAAAAGCTGACAATAAGTAAAAGAAGTGCTGGTTATCCATTTTTTAAAGGGATGGGATTGGTT
>NW_010124683.1:106338-117613 GCF_000699245.1 Pterocles gutturalis
TTTGAATTTTTTTTTTATTTCCAGACAAGCGGAGTTTGTGTGCGCACAAAGAATGTAAATTATTTGCGTTTGCGGTGTCAGGTCTTGGAGGTATCTTAACAGCATGTAAGAATTTTCCACTTAAATGTAAATTATTAACAAGTCAGAGTTTTCATTTGTTTTATCTCCTGATGTGCAATCTAAATAAATAAATGGCACATTTTACAGTGTTCACCACCCACTTCTCTGCTCTTTCAGAAACATATTTTATACACACTACCTCTGCTTAAACAGGGTGGTGGATCATTCCCTCTTTTATCATTTATCTTTGTCTTGATGCTTCTGAGGGGTCGGATTGTTTCTTGTTTCTTTTTTGCCTTTTTTTTTTTTTTTTGCCAAAACAAATTTACCTCTAGTACTTCATCAAGTTTTCCCGTGTAATATCCCTAAGTAAACAACACAGTGGTTTATTCATAAAATATTCATCTTTCAAAATGTTCCTTCCCAACCACCCCTCCTGGGTTTACCTATGTTTACAAATATGTAAGCCTTGTTAATAAGCCTTGTCTGGGGAATGGTGAGGAGTGACCCTCCTTGAGGCACAGCTCTTGCTGCAGAAGTGTATTATTTCAGCTGGGAGAACAGCAAAGCTCCGGGATGAGACTGATTGATTAAGACCAGATGGATGGCCACACATAGGTGTGACAAAAATAGAAACACATTGCAAACATTCCTGACATTGTCCTCCTGTGGGTCCGGGAGGTGGATGGACCCGGTGGTACCTTATCTACCTCCTGATGGGCTCCAGAATTGAAGAATGTTAATGAAAGCTAACGCTCCTTCGCCTGCCTTACGGTGACACTTATTGCGATGAATCAAGCTTAAAATTGCATCTTGAAAACAAACTCTGGGTGTGCCCCCCCTCCCACCCTCCGATCGAAAAATGACAGCTGGCACGCCACTGGAAAGCATTCGCACGTGTTTCTATGAAATTAATCCGAAGTAAAGAGCTCAGAAAGAAAGAAAGAAAAGGAAAGAGAAAGAAAACAAACAGAGCATACCCACATCCTCTCCTTAAAATTAAACTTTCAGAAACCACATAAAGGAGTAAGTGCAAAATGAATGACCTCTGGTTTGGAGAAGAATGTTTCACTGAAACCCTCTCAGTCTTTATGTTTATAGGCCATCAACTGGCCAACTCTCTCCACAACACTGTGGTTGCTCTGCACAGAAAAGCCAAGCCCACGGCACAAATCCCACTCACCTTACCGGAGTGAGTGGTCCCAAGGAAAAGGGGGTTAATGAGCAGGATTTGGCCCACTGTGGCCATGCCCCAACACTCCCTCCCTTTACCTTCCATCAAATCATGGAGTGGTTTGGGTTGGAAGGGACCTTAAAGACCATTGAGTTGCAACCCCCTGCCATGGGCAGGGACACCTTCCACTAGACCAGGTTGTTCAAAGCCATCATCGAAGCACACAATCCATTTCTCACCTCAAGAAATATGCCACTAACTGAACCTTCCCCTTCACGCTGAGAGAGCCAGGAGTGACCCCGGCTGGGTAAAGGAGGTGGGAAGGAGTGCAAGACCACACTCCTGGGGTCACCTCATTTATGTCCCTCTGCCTATTTCACACCACAAACTAGCCATGTGGCAAGCTTCGGGCGTCAGCCTCGACCCCAAAACACACTTCAAAAAATCACAGGAGGATCCCAAGCCTACTCCTTGCACAACCCTTTTCCCATCACGGCACCTTGTGACAACCATCATGGAGATGGAAGAAACCAGACCTCTGAGTGAAATCCTTCACTAAAACTCCTGTTTGGCCTCAGTGTGAGCTTTTAGTTCCCGCTCCCCTCGCCTAGGCCTGAAATGATTACCTACTTGTTATAAATCTTCTCAGGTTTCACAGGCACACATTTGCCGGTAGGTTCCCAACCAGAGTTTCTGGACAGTTGAGTTCACAGAGACACATTCTCACACACGCAAAAGCCCTATGATGGATCAGGGGCTCCTCCATTCACCCCTCCACTTTAAGCAAAACCGTTCCTAATATACCTTTTCATACGTGAAGCATAATGAATGTACCTTTTCTTATGCACGTACAATACTGTACTTTCACCCACTGGCAAAGAAGTTCGCTAAATTACTAAGAGCGTTTAAAGAGGTGGCATTCATTGTAATATACAAAGGAATTTAAAGCACATTTACAAATGAATCGGCAGGCAAGCCAACAGGAAAAAACAAGTTTAAATGTAAAATCTAAAAAAAAAAAAAATAAAACTGAGGATTGCTTGAAATTATTATTGTGATATGAAAATGTTTGTCCATTTTACAGGCTGAAAACTACTTAATTTCTCTTCAGCTACAATTCAGGTGACCGCAGTTTTAAAGAAGTATTCTTTTCCTTGGTTTCCTTCTCCCCTCCCCAACTGAGTAATAAAACATAGACTAATTTAAATGAGAATCATTATGCTCAGAAGGCCTCCTCTGGCTGGAAGACTTTTGTTCCACATGTCCCATAATCTCACTCCCACATGGCTGCCATAAGGTTGACGGTGAAATCAAACTCTACTATAGGATTTTCTTTTAGGCACAGTAAAAGTATGTATATCAGTTTGGGGAAAGAAGTCCTATAATTTAAGTAATGGGAGAAATATGCTTGTGATAGAAACCTCTTGACTTTGCTGCTCTCTTCCCTGTGTTTTTTTCCTCCTCCAGGTTGCTATTAGCAGATCAGAAATGCTTTTAATTTTAACCATTCCTGGACGTATCTGTCACACACACACACACACACGACACAGCAGCTAGGTTTCAACTTATCTCTTCTTTACCACCTCAGCAGCAGGTTTAAAATAGATCACGCTCTTTTCGTTCTTTGCAGCCAAGGTGTGCGTAACCGCCCTCCTGAACAAAACCTGATAAAGAAGGAGCACACCCAACCACGGGACATGGTTTGCTCCCATCTCAAAGACAAATGTTCCTATTGCAGTATCTCCCAGCATTACTCTCCCTTGAAAAGTAAGAGTTGGAGCAGCTCTCACCCTTAACTACACGCATCGGTCACAACACAAGAAAGGCTGGAAGTTATAGCCCTGTTTTTAAGCTCTTTCTATTCTGTTCTTTATCTGTTTCCTTAAAACTCCCACTCCCACCCCTGCCCTATGGACGGACGGCACGCACGTGGCACGGCCGCTCCCACGCACCCTTTGCCAGCACAAGGCGACTTTGTTCGACGCGTTGCGTCGCCTTCCATCCAAACCTGAGCCCCAAATTCTTCGCAGGCGCACGTGATGTAAGGCAATCTACGGCAGAGCCTGGAGGAAGCTCTCAGCAATATGCAATCTATTTTCACACATGCTATGGATCTCAGGGCGTCAGTCATACAGTCGTTGCGCATACAATTTAAAAAATTCCTGCTACTTTTCAAGTAAATTAAAAACTCCCATTGCCTCCCAGGCAATTAGGCTGAGGCCCTAGGACTAGCTTAAAGTGGTGAGACACCAAGAATTTTCATTTAGTGGTATTTGGCATGAAAATATTTGTGGTTTGGTGAAATTTTGCACACACATACTCTGCAACTTGGCTTTTCGGGACATGTTGGGGAAATGGCTATTTTTGCATGAACATAAAAAACCCCCATGAAATTATGCTCCTTTTTAATGAAAGGGCGGTTTTGCTTGACAAAACATGTGCCTTTTATTAACAGTATTAATAGAAATGGGCCTGCTTTCAAACTTGCAATGAAACGTGACAAAACCCAGGGCCGGATTCTCAGCTCAGCTTCAGGCACCTCTGCAACCCCACTGCAGCCCCGCCTGATGCCATGACCCCCAAAACCCATCTCTTGGGAAAAAAAAAGTAAAATACCCCCCCTGGGCAAACCACTAAATACCTCCAAGGCTGGGAGCTGCCCAAGGAGCTCACTTTGCAGGATGTTTTCTCCAGCTGGGAAACTCAGGAGATCCTCTTTGCATCACACAGCAGCCAAAAGGGGTGTGGAAGATCTGCCTCTGTATTTTCTTTTTTTATTATTTTTTTTTCCTCTCCTCGATCAACCCAAAGGAGCCATTGGGATGGTTTTTGACAGTAGTACCCACACATCCGTGGTGGTTAATAATAGCCACACAAGCACCAACCCTCTGGCTGGCATCAGGAGGACCCACGCATGCGAAAGGCTGCAGAAAAATACACAAGAAGAGTCCAAACGGGTTCAGAAAAGCCCTGCCTCTCTTGCTAGAAGTTACAAAATGGGGAATGAAGGGCACCTTGCACTAATCAGGAGGATTAAGCTGATGAGCAAAGCACCTGAAACAACTTTTCCTTCCCACCTCGACTGCAGGAGGAAGAGGGCTCTCCTAAGTAAATAAACCAGCACAGCCCTTTTCCATGTGGACAATTTCTTGCCATTTTACTAAATTGCCAGGCAGGCAGAAGCCTTAACCCTGACAACACTCATGTGAAAACTCGCCGCTTGACTTTTTTTCTTTTTTTTTTTTTTTTTTACTTGCATGACTTCTTTATGAAAAGCTCTCTGGCTCTGAATGAGTGGGTGGCAGAGGTGCAGTATTTCACAGATCTGTGGGTCACTGCCTGGTTTTTGCTCTGCATCTAAATATTAAAAGTTCCTCTTATTATAGATAGTGTGAAGAAAAATTAACAACTCAAGACAGTTTTCTAAACTGATAGTCTCTGGATGTATTTATTTTATGATGATGGCAATGAAGTAGCCGCTTATATATTTTCTATTGTCTTTGGTAAAGACACACTTTAATCATAACCTGATGTATGAAACCTGCCTATTGGCCTATTGATGTTTCTTTTGCACTGACCGAGGAGCCAATATCTTATTTTAAATAGAACTTTAAAAAATGACATTACCTAAGAAAATGCTAGCAGTATTCCTGATAAAATATACTGTTGTAGGGCTGAAAAGTGCATGCAAAGCAAGCTGCATTATTAGAATGTTTAAATATTAATTATACCGCTGTGTAGTAAAGATGATCAACTGTGAGTGTCAACTAATTTTCTAAAAGCTGCAATGTTGGATTTCGTCTAAACTTCTATTGTTAAGCTAAAACTAAAAGACCAGCAAGTTTAGTCTACTGGAGTGTGTTTATTTTTATTGGTTTCTGCATAATTTTTTTTAACGTAAACCAACTTTAACCCCTTTACTGTAATCTCTGCCAGTGGAACTCCAATAGCACATCATAAAATTCCTATAATTCTTCAAAGCAATGTGGCTGGAAAAGAAAAAAAACATGGGCACTTTGCAACAAACGCCAACTATGAGATCCAGCCAATTGGATTTAACTCTTGCAAGCTCATTTTGCTGATGATGTACGTGTAGATATACATCGAGCTTGCCCTCTGATAGCCACTGCTGTTGGGAGAAGATCTCAGCTGCAGTGCTCTGTGCTGGGTTGGCTTTATGGTGTGAAAAATCCTGCTCAGGTGGTACCTAGCGCTGGTACGGGAGGGAGGCTGGGCAGACAGATGGGGAGGCAGATGTACAATGCTACATAAAAGTCGAAAGACTTACATTATCTTATGCGAATGCCTTAAGTAGGCTGAGTGCAGGCAGCAGGCGAAGGGGGGGGCTGGGGATGGGAAATGAAGGGTTAAGTGCAAAAAATGACTGTCATTTCTTTCCCTGCTCTTGCTTCCTCGGACTTTTCCATGAATCCACAAGACTCAAGCAGAGAGAAGCACTTTAGAGATTCTTCTGCAAAGACAAAGAAAAAGAGTGTGCGGCGAGGCTGGAGGAGGCTTCCTTCCGTCACTCATGGATGCTCTGCCAGGATTTCCCACCTGAGACAGATTGCGACGCGTGTTCGAGCCGCTCATGCAGGAGAAGCAATACACAAGTTCAGTGTAAAGCCACTTTAAAAGCTCATCGGGTGCATACTTTACTTGTACAAAATACCTTATTCATGATGGAGCAGTGAGGGCCTAGGTAATTACTTGAATCAAGGTGGCCTCAGAAGTGTTTAAATCTACAAGGACACTTAGAGCATGAATAATGCAAAATAATTTGCATCTAAATTTTTTAAGTGTTCTTTATTCAAAAACTAAAATGCAGTTCCGATTAAAGTTTGATGAGTGAAAGCTGAGCACTTCATACCCACTGTGAAACGTCTCCTATTTGTGGAAATTATTTCAGACAGTGGTAAAGGGACAAAAGAGATCAAAAAAAAAAAAAAAAGAAAAAGTTGGTGATTAATCTGCATTACTTTTAAGCCATCCTTATTTCATGATGTTTGGTGAGTAGGAAGTTAATTTCCCAACTTGCTGCTCTGATACCATTTACATTTCACCCCTTTAAAGCAGCACCACCAAAAGTGCAGCTCTAATTATTAACCAAACAAAATAACTAATCTTTCGGCTCTGACGATAGCGCAAAGCCGCTCGTCCCTCTGAAATTTGTCCAGTATCTTTTAGTGCAATTAATCTCGCCTCTGTCCCCGTCAACCTCTTTGGAAAAGCCTTAACGTGCAAAAATACCCTGGCTGCCTCTCGCTCTATGTGCTTATAGGGCACGGGCTTACATTTCTTCACTTGGAGCGTGTTGCATCCCTTTCTTTTTGAATTTGCCATTGACAGCGTAAACTGCCGCGTATATCATCCGTTCAGCACTTTATTATATCGTCTCCATTCCTATTTTAGAACGTGTTGAGCAACCCCCATAAAAATTGTTAAAGAGGAAGGAGTGAACAAGACAAATGTTGTGTAATGTGCTCGCTGAAAATTATGCTTTTCTCTGCCTGGGTTGGAGGCAGAGGAGAAAAAAGGGAGAGGGGGAAGCATGTCAGAAACAGCCGTTTTCGCATGCAGACGTCAATGAGCCTGTCGTTAAATACGCTTAATTCACGATTATGTTTCCAACGCTCCAACCTTCCCGTCTCGCTGGCGGGCACCACTCGGCAAGGCACGGACAGAGGAGACATTGGAACTTGGAGACCTTTGGACATCCCTGGAGATTTCTATGGGAGAAACTCCCCGGATCTGCTCCCTATTTCTTCCTGCCCTCCAAACCCAACAGCTCGCTGCCGTACAAGAGCCAGACCTGCCAAAAAAGCACCTCCAGGAGCTAGAGGGAGGGATTTTTTTTTTTTTTTTTTCCCCAGCTGCTAAAACCTCAGGTCGGGAAATCTGCTGGGATCCAACAGGTTAGGCAGGCGAAAGCTTCGACAGACTGTGAAGTTTTAAGCTCTGCCTAACTGTGAGCAGCTCAAGTTTAAAGGCCCCTTTGCAAAGGAAAATCATTTTCCTGCTGCAGCCCTTATAAAGAATAAAGACTTCCAATTTATTACCGGCTCCCACACCGGCTGCCGCCTTTTTTGGCAAAAACTCGAAAGCTGGCTGCCACTTTATTGGACTTTCAGATGAGTGTGCTCGCCACGCTTTCTTAGGGAGAGGATTCTGCTCCGTTTTTCTTGGATTCGGAACAATGCGAACATTTTTTTAACTCATTGAACAAAGATTTCCCCAGCAACAGACCCCCTGCTCAGCAGGTCACCTATCTTTGCGACAGTTTTTCTTTTCCCACGCTAACCCTAGGGCTCATTTGCATAAGGTCTCTGTTGTGACAATTAGTTTCAGGTGAGCTGATTTCTATGAGGTTTGCCCAAGACGATACACAAGCTCTGGGCCTCCCTGATCCTGGCCCTAATTGCGACTGACTGGCACCAGACACAATCACCCTCTTGATTCAGCAAATTGTCCTGCAAGTAGCTTGTTGTGACCCCGCAATGCACAAATCATATCATGTCAGCCCGGCATAGTAAACAGTGAATAAAGCAAATTCAAAAAAGAAAAAAAAAAAAAAAAGGTTTCATAATAGCTCCTCCATCTTCTAGCCCCAGTGGACAAGATGAATACAAATTAAAACTATATCATATCTGCGTGCTGGTGGAAGAGGTATTGCTGCCCCGACTAACAACTTTTCGGGGATTTTGGGGGGTTTATTTTTCAATTTGCATTGTAAAAAAAAAAAAATCAGATGTTACTTCATTCCATCACCTGGGGAAAAATTCCCCAGGTAGAGGAGAGGGGTTGCTGTAAATATTTCCTAGCTCGTTGTTGTGGCAATAAGCAATATTCTCTTTCACCATCTCAAAAGCTGGGCTGCCAGTAGTCTCTGCTCAGTTTAAAAAGCTGCAGAGACCAGGGAGATGCCATCTCTAAGCACAGCAGCAAAAGTGGAGACAGAACTTTTCCTGCAGTGCTGGGGAGCCTGGAGAGGAGCTGGGGGCACAGGAGGACCTCGTCCCACGTCCCCACACCCTGACTGTCCCGCATCCCACTTTGGGCTCAGTCCTGGCTATTTTAGGCCAGTGATAACCCCATGGAGGTCAGCTTGGGGTTGGATGCAGCATTGACTTGTTAGTCAGGGGAAACACGCAGCCTCCGAAAAAAAAAGGAGCAAATAATAAATACAACAGGAAAAAAGTAAAGTTAACGAGGATGGAGGAATACCTTTAGCTGGCACACTAATGAGAAGGCTGGGTAGGGACAAAGGGCTGTCCTTATCTCTGATCAACTCCCTTTTTGTCAGTTTGAGTCAGAGTTTTCATGTTATTTTTTGGGACAGTGCTTGATTCTTTCCTACCAGAGCCGCTCCGGCTGTGACCTCCGCCCCGTGAGTGTGAGTCAGGGGAGACTCCCTCCCCACCTTATATATTGCTTTTTTTTTTTTTTTTTTAAATGAAGTCTAATTTGCAAAATATTATTCACCATAGAGACAAAAGCTGTTCCCCTGCTGTAGCTGGGATATGAAGGATAAACTCCAATTCAGACAGGTATATCCAGTCCCTGACTTCAGAGAGACTCCGGGAGGGCAGGATTACACCCAGTGAATACGTTACATGACGATCATTATGTGAATTAGATCAGGCTATTAGTTTTGGACTATTTTTAATCTTCTGGGGAAATCTGTATTTACATTTGGGGTTTTTTTTCCCTTATGCAAATTGCTTCCCCAAATAAATAGTTATGTTAAAAATCCTAGTAAAAAAATTGTTTCAAAATTATTCACTGAACATGGCCAGTAGCCAGTGTGAAAGGTCAGCCTGCCAGTCCCGACAGTTTGGAGCTGTGGAGAAGTTACATATATATGCAAAAGAGCATCTGACACAGTGCATTTGTGTTAACTGTGCAATCTTATATACTGATTGTAGACAAGATATTAATTTTTTTTTTGCATACATACACAGATAAAGGTAAGAATGAATTAAAAAATCACCTCTCTGCTGAGAACACTAAGTTTTACCCTGAGAAATCTTAGTTTCAGGGTGGGAGACCTAACTCTACTTTATTGGTACCATTCCATTGATTTAAAAGACCTTACATCTCCTCCTGTTGGTGTGATCTCAGGAATACTTCCCTGACCTGCAGGCAGGGCAGGCAGGAGGGACCTAGGACCAGAGGAAATATCTTCAAGTTGCACCAGGGGAGGTTGAGATCGGATATCAGGAAAAATTTCTTCACCTAAATGGTTGTCAAGCATTGGAGCAGGCTGCCCAGGGAAGTGTTGGGAGTCACCATCCCTGGAGGTATCTAAAAGATGTGCAGATGTGGCACTTTGGGACATGGTTTAGTAGTGGACTTGGCAGTGTCGGGTTAACAGTTGGAGTCAATTATCTTAAAAGTCTTTTCCAACCTAAGTCATCCTATGATTCTATGATTCCGTGATTCTATGACTGTGGCACAGAGCCACACATGGGTATGAGGTCTCCCAGACTCCCCCAGCCTCATGCCCTGCACATTTGCAGGGCATTTAGAGAGCATTTTGACACAGAAATACTAAAGATGGCACTCCTGGAGTAGGACATAACTACATCAGCCTTGGGCTACTTCTTCCCATGGTGTGCACTGGATGGGGTGCAGCGGTGAGTGGCCCCTCCAAGCCCAGCAAGGCGCAGACAAGGATGGACATTCAAAGCCCTGACTGCCATGAACATCTCCATGGGCAACAGCAAGAGTCTCAACACCAATTTCACCATCAACACCCTACCGGGCTTTGACTTGGTTGGATAAACCCATTATTCCCAACCCCAACCATCGCTACCAAGTTCAACCATGGTGGTGGCAGGTCCAAAGTGGTCGCTCATCGCTTGCGAGCTGGCCAGGACATGGCTGCAGATGCATAATGAGAGACCTGATGAACCTCACCTGCTCTGGTTCTAAAATACATGGAGTTTTTTATTTTGTCCTGTGTCCATGCTAATGCTTTTATCCCTCTCTCATGACACAAACCATGCTTTTACGATGAAAGCAATGCAACGAGCTGATGTTGAACTTTAACCTTCAACAACTCTGCCTCAAATGGAAGGCAAAACTTTTAGATTTTTTAAGTAAATAAACAGTTGATTCTGACAAAAAATGACTATTCCCTGAAGGGACATTTTTGTGAAACTGCGCCAGGTACAAAAAAAAAAAAAATGTATATTTTTTGGCTTGGTCATGAAACTGTCAAAACAGAACTCTTGACATGTTTTGCTGCATATGTAATTTTTTTCCCACAGCTCTTTCCGAGCAATGCTTAATTCTGAATTCTTTCTGCACCCAGCATTTGCAAGGAAATGGATAGATGCACAGGCAATTCAGGCTAAGTTTCTAGGTAAGTGAAAGAGAATAGCCAGGAGAAAGAAAAAGGAGAAAAACAAGACAAAGATGGAAAAACTTTGCTGGTTTCCCATAAATTACGCTTTCGGCATAAAATTCAACCTCAAAACCGAGCTTTGGTGAGATTTAAGCAGGGAGTAGGCTGGTTGCCTGCCCTTGGTGCATGGGTTAAGTTTCGCTCTCCGTGCTGAGGTACCTAAGGTTCATTTTATTTTTAACTGCTCTCTCTCATATATATGTGTATATGTAAATCCCAAAGTATCTTGATCATAGTTGTGATTACAAACTTCACTTTTACTAAAAACAGCAACGGCACTGATCTTTAATATAATAATATATTTTCCCGCTTGTCTTCGCTGTTTCATTCCAGCAACTGAAACAGAGACAATTCTTTGTATGGTGAAATGTGTAATTATCATGTAGCCAAAAGGGAGGGTGTAATTTTCACATCTGATTACAAGTGAAGAGCGTAAGTGAAGCTGCCTTGGTAAACTTACACTTGTTTACAGAGAGCCATACCTTTGATATTAAAAGCTCTGAACATGTAAAACACTGGAAAAAATCAAGGTTGTCATGCACCCAAGCTAAATAATGACGACAACAACAAAAAAAAAGAAACCCCTAAGCATTTTTTTTGGCATAGCTATGAACGAAAAGTCAATTCTGCTG
>NW_010124683.1:117659-126249 GCF_000699245.1 Pterocles gutturalis
TCCTCACTCGAGATGTTTGTGAAGAAGACTTACAAATTGTTCTTGCACAGTGTGCTCTACTTGTCATCTTGAAGGTTAAGAAGTTAAAGCTCCGGCTTTAATTTAAAAAAGGGGAACTTCAAATATTTTCTGCTGTTTATAGCTCTATTTGGTCAGTTTAAACTAGAGAAATGCTTTTCATATTTGACTTCATCTTCGCAGGATTTACTTCTCCTAAACGTCACTGCATTTGCCTTCAAGTTGCTTTTTTAATTTTAATATATGAACTCCTTCCTGTTTATTTCTCTCTTTTCTTTCTTTCTTTCTTCGATTCATACACACACACTGTTGATTTACCTGGTGTGAGATTATTATTTTTTGGCCACCTAGGAAATGGCGGTGTCAAGGAAAGGAAGAACTGCTACAGCCAATATAACTTACCAAGGAGAGTAAAGATAAGCAGAAAGATCACACTACAGGTAGAGGGAAAAACTACTGAAAAACCAAGAAAGAGATCAGAAATCATTTAAAATCTTATAAAAGTATTGTTGCTAAGGAGTTATTGTCATATTTTTAGAAACCATTAAAAACTGTCTATGCAAGCATTGCATGTCAAACTATGATCATCTCATGCTTGTGCTAGCCAAAAAAAAAGGAAAGGAAAGAGAAACAAAGCAACACAAATTATTTTGAGTATGTGGAAAATACAGCTTTTTGTGGGAGTATGAAAAAAAATTGTATAATTAATATGTGCTACACCTATCGTCAAGTCCATGCTAAGACCCTATTTTCTAAAGTATGATTTTTGCTGCTTTAAAATGAAGCTCCTGATACCATATTCTTATCTGGAACATCATATCCATGGGAAAAAATACCTACTACAAGAACTAAGGTATTTGAAAAATAAAATGTAATCCAGTAATAGCAGTAATTCGAGTTGAAGATGCATGTAGTTACTTTAAAAGTGGTTTTGTCTTGTGCAGAAAGACATGAATACAAGGGCTACCGAAAGCAATTTAATACCAGGTAGGGGTTGACATTAATCTTTTATGACAATAATATTGTGGTGTTACAGGAGGGCAAAAACGAATATCTTCTTGTACGTATAACCACTTCCCTGAGAGTCTGTGCCTGTCTTAAAAATACATGTATAGAATTGATGTATAGCCCCAAATTCATAATGAATATGATTATATAAATAGTCTTCACTCGTGCAAATAATCGCAACTGTCCTCTTTCTGCTTCCCTGAGGTGTGATCCTGGCTTGCTCTGTGAGCCCTACTGGGATGCTGTCTCTCCTGGAAAGGTCCAAAGCTGGACCAGGAGGGCTGCTTGTGAGACCAGGGTATGCAAACCTGGTTCTGCATGATACAGAGCTAAACTCTGGCTCCAGATGTGTGCGATGCTGGGAAAGCCAAGGGGGTGGGCGACGGTAGGTGGGCAGGATACGGTCTGTGATACCCAGACTGCATGGAGGTAGGTGCCATTTCTGAGCAGTATTAGTGTATTTAAAACAACCAATTAATGTCTGTGGAGCACTAATCAATGTTTGGTGCACTCCACATTTTTCACCGAGTTGTTAAGAGTACATTTGCTTATATTTTGCACTATTTTAATTTAGCCATATTGATCAAACCAAACACTCAATAAGACCCTAGGCACCTTAGCCTTATTAAAATTAGTCAACTTGAAGTTAAGTGAGCTGAGGAAGTAATGGAAACTATTCAGAGATTTAAATACAGCACAGCCCACTTAAATAAATACCTGTTAATGAAATAAATCTGGATATGCACATATTTTTCTCAGCAACAAATTATTAAGGGGGCCCTTTAGAAGAACACAACTCAAGCATATCCATTATTTAAAAGAGAAGCAGTTCTCTAGGCTCACTCCGTACCTTCGTGCTCTCTGGGTTAGACTTGGGGAATCTGTGCTGACCTTTCCGTCAAAGTAGTTATCATTCTTTAGAGTTTTACAGTGTCAAAATCTATAAAAATGTCCATAATTAACCTGTAAGTAAACACTGTTGCAGTTTTTTGGTAACTCTCCTGTTTGAGTTTATCCAAGTAAAAGTATAAATCATCTGGGCCATCACCCAGATGGGTACATCTCGGTAGCTACAGAAGAAAAATAAAAAGCATTTAGCTAACTTGACTGTTCACATGCAATGGAAAAAAAAAAAAAAGGTCATACTTCATAGTCTTTACAAGTAATATGTCTTCATCTTCAGAAAGTGGTATCATTTTTTTTCATCAGGGTTGAGAGGTGTAATTAGAGCACCAACTCCAAGGCTTGACTTGAGTGGTGATTCTCAGTACAGCTCCTTTTGGCACATCTCTGGAGCTCAAAATATTGTTTTTGAAAACATTGCTGTTTTTCAGTAAAAACAGGAGATTAGACAACATCTTTAACTGATTAATCCTCTCTTCTCTCTGAGGGGTTGACCTGTGATCATGTATTATTTTAGCCCGGGGAAAAAAATTGCAGCATGCAGCAAAGTCTTCCTGCAATACCTACAAATGAATTAAGCTAAAAACTAGGTACAGGATCTGTGGAGGCTTCCTAGCCTCCCTTCGTCGGGGGTTGCCTTGAGAGGACTTTGTATGCTCATTTTTTTGCCCTACTCCAATAAAAGATATTAGCTCTTTTCCCTGAGCAAAATCCCTCTCATGAATCAGGTCCTGCTCTTGCAACTAGTGGGATATTGCTGGCCAGGTTTCACCCCAGTAAAATTCTAATCTATACTTTGTCTTTTAGAATTAAGAAGAAAATGCGTATCAGCAGAATCTCCTCTCTCTACTTTATTTCATTTATAAATTACGAGAATGATGCTATTATATATTATTAATTTCTGCTGTTCTCCAACTCGGCTGCAGCAGCGAGCTGCGGATGTTGGAACGGTGTAATTATGTTCTAGTAGGGCAGCCATCCGTTTCCTTTCAAAAATTTACAGGATTCTTAATCATGCTGCTCATTTGGGTGCGCAGTAGCGAGGATGGCGAAACACAAACAGGGCACGTTCGTTTACACAGGAACACCTGCTTAGCATGATAGCAGATGTCAGTCAGTAAGCAGAACACAAAAGAAAAAATATCAACAACAGCAAACTAGAAGCAGTTTTTAACTCGACACAGGGAGATCTTGGCTGCGGGAAGCCAAACAAAGGGGATGCGCCTTTGCAGGTCGAAGCAGAGGCGCAGTGACAATTTGGAAAGTCTTGGTTGATGGGCCCCAGGGGAGCAGGTCAACAAATCCAGACAAACTCCTCGCTGGATGATGGGATATTTAACAAAGCATTTCTCCTTCGAGAGGGTCGTTTTCGTGAGCTTGATGCTAAGCATCTTGCGGGGATCATTGTATTTTTGATAACTACAGTGAAGTACTCGAGAGGGCTAAAATACACAGGGCTCTTACTCCGTGTGTAAGGGTTTGCCAGCATTTCCATCCCAACCACTTATTCTCAAGGTTTTATGTTCTATCTCTAAATGTTTCGTCCTGGGCTGCCCCTTGGCTTTCCTATCTCAAATCGAGAGCGGTTTTTGTTTTTTACATATTTTATGAAACAAAAACAGTATTGGCAGAGGAGGGAAAGTTCGCAGAGTTCAGACTCTCCCACCCTGGGAGCATCCTTCCCTCTCCCATCAAGGCATTGGGAGCATGATGCACCAGTCAAAGCCCTTGCAAGAGGGTATTAACAATCCCTCGACGCCATCCGCAGTAACTACTCTTCCACAGGGTTGTTAGTATTCAGAGCAAGTCAACTTGCGTGGGTCCGTGCATTAAGGGCTCCCTAAGTATGCATTGACTTGATACCCAGTAATGGCTTCTAAGGAGCCGTTATGTAGTACCGTGTCAATGATCCATGCATTGAGGACTCCCTAAGTACGCATTGACACGATAGACCGGAACGGCTCTGAAGAAGCCGTTACGGTCTATCATGCCAATGATCTGCAGATATTGGCAGTGCCTCCTGCACTTCTATAGAGATTGCAAAAGTCTCTGAAGAAGCTGTTATGATCTCGGTGGAAGAACCATGAATCAGATTGATGGTGGGGTTTCATTTTGCCATTTTTTCCACCTTATCTTTGGGAGGCTTTGTTTTTACTTCTAGAATTAGATTCAAAGAACTGGCAAAATATAAAGGCTGATCACTGAGTGGCTCTGGGACTGTGCAAAGGTAACCAGGATCAGAATACGACCTCTGGTTTTATTTGTTCTGGGTTTTTACTTCCAGCTGACCCACTTCAACTCTTCTTACCTCTGTTGACTCATGTTCGTACAGCGTTCCTCTAGCAAGCGTGGGATGGGATGGCATCTTTTGAGGGAAGATTGCTGTGGGGCTTGGAAAATGTTAATTTAGACTAGTTAGAACTAGGCTCATCTTATCATCTCATCACTGGTGGAGGATGCTGAGATGAACAAGGTTTGTGCATCATACCACTCACACCTAAGCACATGGGCAAAGCTATGCTGAAAGGAAGTCTTACTGCTAAAGTTTTGCAAGCTTTAGTCTGCTGAGTTTATATGGTTTCTCTCGACTTCATTTATGTGTATTTGCAGCAGTCTGAGCATCACTGCTTGGCAGAAGGTCATCTTTATTTTCTACAATGCCACTAATTTCTATGAAAACACTCTGAACCTCTTTTTCCATGTCTTCCTTAGCACATTAATATTTTAAAAAATGTTTTGAAAGTATATAATTGCAGAACAAAATTTTAATTCATGCTAAGTCTATGACAGTAAAACACTACTGAACGAGTACGTCTGCTCTTCCATCCTCTTTGGGGGCAAACTGGTCTTTTTATTCTTTCATATTCAGTTCATACCCATGTTTAGGGGAGACAGAGGTATAGCAGAATATACACACACAGATCACATAGAGTGGTCTACCTATTTTATATGCTGCTCACTAATGTAATAAGCCTATTTATGGTGTGATCCCACACCATCCAAAGCGTATTTACATGGTTAAATGTTAGCAGACAAGTGGAGGAATGCTGTAATCATACCTTATGGAAAGTGGAGATCCTCAAGCACGAAAGAATAGAATTACTGGGCAGGTTGGGGTACTGTACAGAGACCTTGTCTGTGGCCAGGCTGGCCTGAAAAGTGTGAGCTCAAAGAGAAAGAAACTGTGCAAAAGGAGCTGAAGGAACGCTATAGAAGATCAGAGAGGATGATAAAGCTGGGGAAGCTGGGAAGAGAGAGAAATCCCAGGGAGCAGTGGCCATTGGTTCTAGGTATCTCCTTCTTGGGACCCAAAAACTTGAATATTTTCAAGTATGTTTTCAGATGGGTCAAACTTCTAGAGTTGTCCACCGTTAGGGACCCCAAATCAGTGATTGCATCAGCAATGTTTAGTGTGAATTTGGATTTGCACGGTAGGATGAGACCATCAGGTCCATGGCACCATGGCGAGCGAGCAGAGGAGACAATGGGATATCCACCCAAGGCAGGAGACATGCTCAGCTTTTACTAACAGTCCCTCAACCAAACACCTTTCAGGTAGAGAAGTGTACAACATATTCTGGAAAGTCACAATTGCCCCTTAGCCAACATCCTTCTCTCTAAAAGAAAAACTTCAGTGGCCATTAATGATTTCTTCAGAATGCATTTTTGGGATGTAGGCCCTCTTTGGGGTGGCCTTGAGAACCTATGAGCAGTGACCACCACTGCAACCCAAATTCCACGCAGCATCTCCCTCCAGGCTTCACTTTGCAAATTTGTATGAAAAGTTGCATTTTGAAATCTGGACAGCTGAAGACTTCCGTCCCTTGGAAAAAACTAAGTTTTGCATTAAATTTAATCATCTGAGGGTTTAAACTCCAGTGAGAAGGAAAGGGAAGATATTTTTTTACAATGAGTCGGACCACATTTCACGCAGGGTCGTTAATGCACCCTTTCAGGTATCCCACGTTATGATGCTCCCTCTGCAACATGTGCTGACTCCTCGGTTCAAAATCTCAAATATTTTTTTCAACACTTGGGATACGAACAGGCATTAGTCTCCTTCCATGTATATACTTATTAGTAAGATTTTTTTGCACAGTATAACTGAAGCCCAGCAGTTTTTGCCAACCGCGGCTTAAGAGGAAAACTGACACAATGTAAATTTTTTTTGGTCTTTTTTTTTTTTGTCTATGCAAACCGGTCACTGAAAAGGCGCAAAGCACTGGTAGAAGTATATTTTCTAAAATTCAAAGCCTCCTAAGAAAGGTACACAATGCGAGAATACGCAGCTGCAATTTTAAAAAGGCTACTGTTCCTTTAATGCCCAGCTGGTCCTGAGATGTAATAAAATTGACATATTGATTCCTTTGAATTTACAAATGCCTGTTTCATAAACTCCATCTCCAAAGCCTAGGCATCTTTAGAGCACTGTCATTTTTTTCTCCAAATGGATCAATTATGTGCCCACGTAATCCTGTTACCTGTGAAATCCATGCATACTTCTCCCATTTGCTGCAGTTCCCAGGCGGACAAACTTGCATTATGTACGCATAAACAAACAGAGCATTTTCCTGATATTAGGGATTGTTTTCAAAGTGAAAGGCAATCTCCTGGGTCCTTTACTCAAAAAAAAAAAAAAAAAAAAAATAAAAAAAGAACCCAAACCATACATAGTGTGGTGTTCCTCCAAGTAACCTCGCTGCACTATATGTATGATTATTACACAACACAGCAAATCATTAAAAAAACATTGAATCCCTCTATCTCCAATGCTTCCACTGCAACAAGGCACCAAGATTTTGCAGCCAACCCTCATTTTTCTGTTGAATCAAACTTTCCCATTTCTTTATCAGCTTTATTTGATAATTAACCCTGTATCTGTAAGGAAATCGTTTCCACCCGGAACGTTTCAGAGTGAGTTAAATATCGGAAAAACCACCCAAAGCTGCAAATTTTGCTGTGGAAGTTTGGGGGCTTTTGAATGTTATTTATAGGATAATTCATCTTTTTGTCGTGCTGAGCACCTTTCCATCATTTACACACACACACACACACGGAGTCAAGCAGGCATTAACCTGCAAACCCACCACTTATGCATATAAATGTATCACACACACAACTATTCCCATATCCCGTGGCATATTATTTGTATGAATATATACCATGCGCATAAACACATTTATACACACACACACACCACAAATACAAGCAAAAAAAAAGAGAATAAATGGGTTTTTTTCTCTGTATATGAATTCTTCAGAAAGTGCCATGTATATACATAGATATGAATTCTCGTTTCCTTCTTTCAGGCTGTGCTGTATCTGATTTTCTCCACTCCACTGGGCAACCAGCAGTTCAGTTACACTACACTTGCACTGTACAATTTGTCTCAAAAAGGTTCCCAAAATTATGAAACATCTCATCTGCTGCATGACCTGCTCGCTGCGGTGCCTCAGCCCGACGTCCACCCATACATATAGAGAGGATGGAACAGGGAAAAAAAATATATATATATGATGCTTAGAGCCCATACGAGTGGCCCGATACAGCCCTGCCATTGTGCAGGAGTGGGTTTTAAAGATAAATGGCTGCATGTTAACCAGATTTGACATGCTGCACAAAAGCAGCCACCTTTGGTCCCATGACACAGCCAAACAGAAAAAACAACAAGCAATCCTGGCAAAAGATGTCCGACGTGAATAAAAGCCCAACAATTTGTCACATAAGTCGTTACAAAATGTTCCAGGCTTTGGGGCTTGCCATGGGACAGAAGTGATAAGAAGAGCAGAGAAAAAAAGAAAACAACAACAAAAAAAAAACCCACAAGAAAAAAACCCGAAGGTTGAGGGTGCTGGGGTGGAGGAAGAGTTAAAACTCGAGGAAAGCTCCGGTAGTTGCAAAGGGGAAACAAAGAGGATATTTTCATTTTCCTCTTTCCGAAGACATATACATACATGAAAAAAAAAAAGAAAAGAAAAGAAAAAAAAAAGCCATAATTAATTAAATCAAGAAGCTCGGTTGTTTTGAGAAGTGATTGAAATCTGACATGTAAAGGAGAAATATTTATGTTTACTTTCTATTTTTGGAACCCGCGAAGCTACTTTTCCTTCACTGCACTTCCCCACCGCCACAATGGCCATGGCTCAGTTCATCAAGTCGTCAGCACTGCCTGCTCGGGGCCAAATCCTGCTCACGTTTCTCATGAAATTTGCTCTTTCTTCGTGTGAAGGGGCCAAAAAAACCCACCACCGATGTAACTGGGGGTGAGGACTGACGTGTGGCAGCAGGGCAGGACCTATCTCCTGCTTTCCTTCGAGTCCACTTGAGACAGGAAAGGAAAAGCCCAAACTTAGGCTCGGTTTGAGGCTTCCAAACGAGCTTGATCCTACACCTTTCCACTAAAACCAGCCACAGGCACCAAACCTGACTTCTCTGATCCACGTCCCACTGAAGTCCCTCATGCACTCCCATCAACAGCAGCCAGGTTAGGATTGGCACCTATGCTGGCTTGCTAATATTTCGATTTTTTTTTTTTACAGCCCCCTACACTAAAATAAAGGAGTTCAGATGCATCGGTGCCGCTGCTTGCTAAGCTCCACATTTTAAAATACCTTTCAGTCAATAATCATCATTGCTTCAGTGATTACCGTTCACTTCTTTA